>NC_060954.1:50029866-50034806 GCF_022045245.1 Lucilia cuprina
TAGTCTAGTCTATAGTCTAGTCTATAGTCTAGTCTATAGTCTAGTCTATAGTCTAGTCTATAGTCTAGTCTATTCTATAGTCTAGTCTATAGTCTAGTCTATTCTATAATCTATAGTCTAGTCTATAGTCTAGTCTATTCTATAGTCTAGTCTATAGTCTAGTCTAGTCTATAGTCTAGTCTATTCTATAGTCTAGTCTATAGTCTAGTCTAGTCTATAGTCTAGTCTATTCTATAGTCTAGTTTATATTCTAGGCTATAGTTTAGTCTATAGTCTAGTCTATAGTCTAATCTATAGTCTAGTCTATAGACTGCTCATATGGTCGTTATTCTGTTTTGCAGAAAATATCACTTGTATCTTGCTATAATTTAAAAATTTTTGGACGTTGCATGGATTAGGTAAATATTTTTTCCTAAAATATTAAAATAATTCTTAACAGTCTAGAAATATAATATTCAGGGTTAAATGCGAACTTGTAAAATTTTTAAAATAATAAAAAATTAAAGTAGACAAATTTTCTTAAGTAACATAAGCGCTCAAAATGTTCAATTTAATTTAGGCAATGTAATTTTTAAACTGCGTAGTACTTTTACATTTAAAATTGTGCATATTTTAAGGCAGATTCTCAAGGATAATTGTACACAAACAAAAATTTTGCTTCATATAAGTGTGTATTTTTTTTTAATTGAATAGAAGGCAAGAAATAACAAAGAAAATAAAATAGATGTTCATACTTTTTATTTTTTTGTTAAAGCCAAAAAATGGCTTAAGCAGCTTAAATAATAATGTCATGTTAGCAATACCTGCAACCATGCAGAGATATAAAACTTTTATTTGTAAAGAATTTGTTTTGTTTAGTTTTCAATTTTAGCTAAACTATAGAAAAACTAAATAAATTCATGGCTTTTCGAGTTATATTATTATAAGTTTTAGAAAAATGAAAAAGAAACTTAAGACTTTTGTAGTACTTTGTTGGGTATTTGTTGTAAGTTATCTTTTATATTTTTTTGAACAATCTTATTAAACAAACAAATTCAATTTTAGTTTTTTTCAAAAACAATTTATTAAAATATTTAAAAGACTTATATTATTAATATGGAGTATGTTACCTTTGCTTCTACGTACATTTCAATTTTGCTTTTAACAATGTAGTGTTGATAATATAATGTTCATAAATTTTACTTTTTTATTGCATATTTCTTTGGTTTTTGTTTTGTTCACCTTATAAATAAATAAGTTTATTGAAAAACTCAATCTAGCAGGTTGGCTAAATATAATCAAGTATCGACATACGTATCTATGTGAATATGTTTTCAACACTTGTTTTTATAATCACTAATATGTATTTATCAAATGAAAACCACCTATTCGCGCCTGAACTGTATTAGTTATTAGTCCTTAGATATTTATTTATTTTTTTTTTCATTTATTCGTGTTGATAGAAATAATTGCTGTTCTATCTCTTGCTTACAACTTTTTAACAATTCTACACTGTGTAGCAAAACTGTTTAACAAGTTACATATTAAAAGTATTGTTAAAAAACATCTTTAACTCCGATAAATTTGTTTATATTTTTCAAAGTAATTAATTATTAAAAATTTACTACAATAATTTGTATTATGATATTAGCCTTTTCTGAGTCACACTGTAAAAATGTGTCTGACAATATGCGGTCAATTACAAAACTTATAAAACTTTAATAAATACGTTAAACCTCTTGGTAATAGGTAATTGAAAGTTAAACTGTTGGCCAATATTGAAGGCGTAGCATTAACCATACAATTTCATCAATATTTTAAAAGGTATTGGAATAATATGAACTATCATATACGAATATTTTCTTTGCAAAATGGCATATTAAAATCTTTCATCAAAATTTTATATTTCTCTTTACTTTCCAAAAACTATTAAAAAACAAAACAAAAGTTCAGCACAAATACAAATCAATACGTATGATCAACACGGTAGTAATCATACGTACAGTTGTACCGCACAACTTAACTGATAACTTTTATTGTTTATATTTTTTTTTTCAATATTCAATTATGTTATAGTTTTAGTTTTATAACACAACTAAAATAAATAAAAACAGAACGCTTTAACTGCACCATAGGGAAATAAAGCAATTAATAATCGAAAAAATATATACTAAAGAGTGATATGCAACAGTTATAAAATGTTAAAAAAGAAATGTATAATAAGTTTTATTTTAATTAAATTTATAAAATTTTAATTAAAATATAGAATAAAAAATTTTACTTTAAAATGTTGTAAAGTTAAAATTCAAATTTACTAACTATATTCTGATATATTTTTTTTACTAAACCAACAAAATGTTTGCAACATTTTTAAAACCACAGGGATAATAAAAAAAGACAAGAGACTAGACTAAACATAGACCAGACGACAAATCACAATTTAGAGCAGACTAAACTATACATTAGACCAGACTATAGAGCAGACAATAGACTAGTAATATATGCTAAATAATAACCTAGACAAAAGGCTGTACAATAAACTAAAATATAGGCTAGACTATAGACTAGTCAAAAGACCAGACTATAGACCAGAATATAGTCCAGATTATATGTTAGACTATAGACTATAGAATAGACTGTAGACTAGACTATAGACTAGACTATAGACTAGACTATAGACTAGACTATAGACTAGACTATAGACTAGACTATAGACTAGACTACAGACTAGACTATAGACTAGACTATAGACTAGACTATAGACTAGACTATAGACTAGACTATAGACTAGACTATAGACTAGACTATAGACTAGACTATAGACTAGTTTATAGACTAGACTATAGACTAGACTATAGATTAGACTATAGACTAGACTATAGACTAGACTATAGATTAGACTATAGACTAGACCATAGACTAGTCTAGACTATAGACTAGTCTAGACTATAGACTAAACTATAGACTAAACTATAGACTAAACTTTAGACTAGACTATAGACTAGACTATAGGCTAGACTATAGACTAGTCTAGACTATAGACTGGACTATAGACTATAGTCTAGACTATATACTAAACTATAAACTAGAATAAAGACCAGATTATAACGTAGACTGCAGAATAGAGGATACACTAGATAAATAGGATTTTCCTTTTTGTGAAAAAACTCGACATTTTTTATCTCCTCCTTAGAAATGTTGCCATCCTAATGTTTTTACAATAGTGTTGGTAAGCGTATATAGTCGTAGTGGTTTTCTGTTATTTAGTAGTTGATGAAAATGAAAAAAGAAGAAAAAAACTTAAGGTAGTCTTTTAGGAGCAGTGCTCGCGTTAAGGTTAAATTTGCGCTTTCAACGCGGTTTTCCAAAAAAAAAAATAAATGTTAAACGAAATAATTAAGTAATTTTTGTTTTAACAAATGTAGTGACAAAAGTGATAAATAAGTTTAGTAATAAAAACTTTATAAAATAATAAAGTCAAAAAAGAAGAAAAAAACAACAATCCGCTAAAAGTAAAAGAATTGTTTAAACTAACTAGAGTTGTTGCCTTATCGTTATGTTTATGGCTGTTTTGTGATTTTAATTTTATTTTATTGGAATTTAGAAAAAATATCTCATTGCTTGCAATAAGTTTATTTGTTTTGGTTTTTGTTTATTTTTTTGTCTTTTTGCTTATGGGCTGTCAGTTATTTAAAGATTTCTTGTGTTAAGTCTAATGGAAAATCAAAAGTTTCTACTTTATTTCTTTTTTTTCTTTTTTTTTTCTTTGAGAAGATATACTCTTGTCTCAAGTTTTTAAATGTCAAAGAAAATAAAGCTTTCTTTTACATACAAGGAAGACAGGAAAATTTCGCTCCTTAAAGTTATCACTTTCGATTAGTTTCAAAATTGAAGGATATAAAGGAGTTTAAGGAAATTCAAGTTTTTAAATTTTTAAATGTTGATGAAGTCATAAGAAAAGTGTGCTGTTGCCATCTAAAACTTCCAAATGTCGAAACTACTTTAGTATTTATACATTAATTAAATTATTTTCAAATTTTGTTTACCATAAATTCTACACCTTTCAAATGCTCAACAGTTTTTTACTCAATCTAATTAATATTATTAAGGTCAAGTTAATATTGAATAGCCACAAGTGTTATCATCTTTCCAATCTTGTATTCAAATTGATTAGTATTACCATATTCTCTTTCGCTAGATGTAAGCCTTTTGAATTTCTAAGTTAAAATCAATAAGCCTTCATGGATAATAATCTATAAATATTATAATAAAAAATAGTTTTACATTTATATGTCACTATTTTTATAAAAAAATATTTCCAATACATTTTCTTTTGTACTAAACAATATTTTACAAAACCATGTCAATCAAATATTATTAGTTTTTATTGTCCTTTTCTCTTTTAGTGTCTTTAAGTATTTGCAATTATATAATTGGCCTTATAATATTTAATAACAATTTATTTATTTATAAACAACAACTGACACTCAAAAGCAACGTAAAACTTGCAGCCATTTTCACTTGTTGTCTTAAATGTTTGTTTCCTGTTTTTGTTATGTATGTTTTTGCTCTTTTTTCTATTTCCTTTTCTTCCATGAAACAATGTCACGGGTGTTTATAAAGAGGGTGTTTATAAATTCATTGAATTTTTAATAAAAAAAATGAAATAAAAGTTCAAAATATGTGACATTTCGTCATGGTTTTAAGTGAACATTTGTTTACATTTTTTATTGTGAATGCCTGTGAAGAATGAAGAGGTTTATCAAAATGGATGACTATGTATCTAGTGGGAATTGGTGGAAAAGTGATCTATCTCAAATTTGATAAAATATTTGAAGACGAATTTGTCATGCAACTAAGAAACTAACAAACTAACAAACTAACAAACTAACAAACTAACAAACTAACAAACTAACAAACTAACAAACTAACAAACTAACAAACTAACAAACTAACAAACT
>NC_060954.1:50034906-50036123 GCF_022045245.1 Lucilia cuprina
TAGTCTAGTCTATAGTCTAGTCTATAGTCTAGTCTATAGTCTAGTCTATAGTCTAGTCTATAGTCTAGACTTTAGTCTAGTCTATAGTCTAGTCTATAGTCTAGTCTAGTCTATAGTCTAGTTTATTGTCTAGTTTATTGTCTAGTCTATTGTGTGGTATATTCTCCAGTCATTAGCCTAGTCTGTAGTCTACTCTGTAGTCTAGTATAAATTCCAGTCTAGTCTATAAACTTTATTTCTTTTTCTTGGTGCCAACATAATACTCATATATGAATTAAAAAGGATTTTTTGTTTGGAATTGTATAATGTGAGCAAAACTACTATTGTCTATTTTTTCTATTTTTGCTACGAAACGAAAACTAAAGAAAAACATTCAAATACATATTAGTTTGCGTTGGCGAATACAGTGACAAGTCTATAAATGTTTCAGGATTGAAATTATGAAAAAAGGTCTGTTTATGTAGCAATGAATTTAACATTAGCCTAACAGCAGAACACAAATAGAACAATGTTGTTGCGTTGTTCGCGAATGTATGTATATCAAGATTGTAATGATAACGCTGACTTTACACTGACTTTTCTAATTTTCAGATTAACAGTTAGAATCTAATTAGATTAAAAGACTTAAGTATTATTCATACAAATTTATTAAAGTTTAACAAATAAATTTTGTATAAAAGTGAATAAGTCCATTAACGTCAGCTAAATTTATTGGGGAATTATATGGAGTTTAATAGACACCTTTTGCTAACAATAAACAAATTATGTATTTATTAATACAATTATAATTGAGTGTTGTGATCATACGAACGTTGTAATAAAACAATTACTTCACAAAACATAATACTAAAATAAAATTCATCTGAGTTATCATATTACAATTCCACTGTAATTACACAATTACGTGTGTTTGTCTAAATGTAATGCTAAAAATGTTATCCTTTGTGTGTTAAAGAATAGAATAAGTTTTTTGGTATAATATATTTTTCTACTAAACTTCCATCTGTGTATGTAAGCACATATATCTTATACGTAAATATATTCATGCATTTATAGACATAGTACATTTAAATATTAGAGAGTTAACACAAGACTCATCTTGATGATATTATAGACTAGACTATAGACTAGACTATAGACTAGACTATAGACTAGACTATAGACTAGACTATAGACTAGTCTATAGACTAGACTATAGACTAGTCTATAGACTAGAC
>NC_060954.1:50036223-50085369 GCF_022045245.1 Lucilia cuprina
TAACAAACTAACAAACTAACAAACTAACAAACTAACAAACTAACAAACTAACAAACTAACAATCTAACAAACTAACAAACTAACAAACTAACAAACTAACAAACTAACTAACTAACTAATTAACTAACTAATTAACTAACTAACTAAATAACTAACTAACTAACTAACTAACTAACTAACTAACTAACTAACTAACTAACTAACTAACTAACTAACTAACTTACTTACTAACTAACTAACTAACTAACTAACTAACTAACTAACTAACTAACTTACTTACTAACTAACTAACTAACTAACTAACTAACTAACTAACTAACTAACTAACAAACTAACTAACTAGCTAGCTAACTAACTAACTAACTAACTAACTAACTAACTAACTAACTAACTAACTAACTAACTAACTAACTATTTATCTATCTATCTATCTATCTATCTATCTATCTATCTATCTATCTATCTATCTATCTATCTATCTATCTATCTATCTATCTATCTATCTATCTATCTATCTATCTATCTATCTATCTATCTATCTATCTATCTATCTATCTATCTATCTATCTATCTATCTATCTATCTCATTGCTTGCAATAAGTTTATTTGTTTTGGTTTTTGTTTATTTTTTTGTCTTTTTGCTTATGGGCTGTCAGTTATTTAAAGATTTCTTGTGTTAAGTCTAATGGAAAATCAAAAGTTTCTACTTTATTTCTTTTTTTTTTTTTTCTTTGAGAAGTTATATTCATGTCTCAAGTTTTTAAATGTCAAAGAAAATAAAGCTTTCTTTTACATACAAGGAAGACAGAAAATCTATTTATCTATCTATCTATCTATCTATCTATCTATCTATCTATCTATCTATCTATCTATCTATCTATCTATCTATCTATCTATGTATCTATCTATCTATCTATCTATCTATCTATCTATCTATCTATCTATCTATCTATCTATCTATCTACCTATCTAACTAACTAACTAACTATCTAACTAACTAACTAACTAACTAACTAACAAACTAACTAACTAACTAACTAACTAACTAACTAACTAACTACGTAATTAATTCATCAAGAGGTCAATTAAAAAAAAAGCGTTTTGCTTTTGAAAATTCAAAAAATTGTTCTTCCTATAAAAAAATAATTTTTTGAATGACATTTTTTGAAAATATATTTTTTTTTTAAACCCATCAGAGATATTACGATTTTGTCATTCTTTTTGTATTATAAGCGTTAAAGTAATTTTCTGAAATATTTCGATGTGTTACAATTGGAATGACAAAATCAATATACCCCCATCTTTTTTGATGGTGATGACTTTATGAGGATCGGTCTAATTATTGACTCTTACCCCCATGTAGGGCACCCTTCAGAAAATGGCTTTATTGCTTATTGCGAGCATAGCTATGAAATTCGACGTAAACAAGTTTTATTATACAAAAACAAAATCTATGTACGAAATTTTATGAGTATCGATTTATAATTTACCCGATAGATGGTCACTTAAATACGAGATTATAGGGTAATATTCCTCTTGCTGCATACGATTTGATTGTAGGTGTATGAGATCATTATAGCCGAAGAAAACAATCTTGTATAGAAATAATTACCTATGTTTTCTAAGGACTTTTTTTTTGGAAATTTCTCTTAAGAGGTTTTACTGGAAATAATTAAAAAAAATTCTTTAATAGAAAATGTTTACTCTTTTTAAAAAAAATATTTGAAATTTTCTTCTCTTTGTAAGATTTTTTCTAATTATTTGTGATATTAAAATGTCTACAAACAGTTTTGAAATATATTAAAAATTAAATATCTCTTTGCTGGACTTGGACTACTTTCATAACACATCTATTATATGTTGTTTTTTTGCTTAACCAACTATTTGTTGTTTCATATGTGGTCAATTGAGTTTGTATGTATTTTCATACATGTATTGTTTATTTGAAAAAGACTTTATGTGGGAGTAACACGTTTTAAAACATGTTGTGCCTGTAAGGAATAATATGTTTTATAATTTAATTTAAAAGTTGTTGTTGTTGTTGGGTATATGAAAACAATTTAAAATTAAAAAAAAAACAAATATTTTTCTAAAAACATTTAGATCAAGGTCAATCTTGAAGAGATTCAAGTGAAAGAATTAAAAGACAATTAGAAACAAGTAAGAAATTATAGTCCGGCGAGGCTGATTATAAAATACCCAAAACCTTTTACAAAAATAAAATGTGATTTGTTGAATAAAATTGTGGACATTTAAGTCAAATTTTGAAGAGGTCTTTTTATAGAAGTTTGGGTCAAATGAGACCCTATAATTGTAGAGTTCATGAGTGCCAGCGATGCAAGTATAGAACTTCGTTTTGCAGCTTTTGTCAAGATAGGCTTCATTCTACATGGACAGACAGACGGACAGATAGATGGACAGATAGACAGACGGACAGACAGACACACAGACAGACAGACACACAGACAGACAGACACACAGACAGACAGACAAGGAGACAGACACACATGTAGACATACAGACAGATAGACAAACGGACAGACAGACACACAGACAAACAGTTTGACATACAGACGGACATAGCTAAATCTATTCAGAAAATGATTCTGAGCCGATTGGAATACCTTAAGTTGGGTATATTATAGTGAGTTACAAACATCAGCAGAAACACACTGAAGTGATGTAGGGTATCAAAATACAAGATGTTTCTAACATGTTTAATGTTTAAAACAGCTTCTTGTGTGCCTATCAATTGTCGTATTCTTTAATCTTAGGTCTTATATTCTTTAGATATGTGAATCTACAGAAAGTGACTTTTTCAATATTTACTCTGAAATGATGTGGGGAATACTCCCCATAATTTACTCGTTAAATGGATATAACTAAAAAAGTTACAAATAAAATTAAAATACACAAAATTCAACACAAATTTGATATTAAAAAATGTTTTAAATTTAAAAAAGTTTACCCAGGTAATTAACACTAAAAAAAAAAGGTTTAATTATATACCCGCACTCTAACACTTGCACTTCAATAATTTAATTATTAATGAAAAACTCACGCACACAGCACATGTAACCGCACTAAGACATGGTTCACATTTGACAAATATTTGAGAAATTAGATATATATTTTTAAACCCTTATTCACAAACAAAGTTTTTGTTTTATAAACATTTTATAACATTGATTTTGTATGAAAATTTTGTTTTATAAACCTTTTATAAAGTAATTTTTATATAAATTTTGTTTGTGAATAAGGGCGTTAAAATATATTTGAATTCAAAAAACAAATTCCCATTTAAAATAAGTTAACAACTAAAATTTTTTTATGATTACACTTATTTTAACAAATATTTCATCAATATGCCTTTACTTTTAAAGTTTACAGGTATTTCTTTCTTATTAAAGCGTACTTTTTGTTTAACCATTTAAAATCGTGTAAAACACAGCAAATGGTTTTAATAAAATTATATCATAAACGTTATTGTCGTGTCTGTAGGAATGTGCGAGTAAAAAAATAATGAAATAATCATAAAACAGATAGATGATAATGCTTCTACTTATATGTGTATGTATATAAGTAGAACATCACGAATAAAAATGCATAAAAAGGAATCAAGTCAAGTGCTTTGAAATGGTGAAGGTCATAATGTGAATTTAACAGGAGCAAAAGTATAATTTTCTTTTAGCCTGAAATCATATGTGTGTCGTATGGCATACATACCCAACAAGAACTTGATAATGATTTGTACTTACATAACTACTTATTGTTCAATTACTACAACTTACCGTGTACATTACTTTTAAGTACTTTTATAATGATTTTTCAAATAGTCAATAACAATGTAAGTACTTTAACATAACTGAGAGCACAAAAGCCTTATATGGGGTCAAAAGAAAAGTATGTGCCAAATTTCATTAAATTTTTTTGAAAATTGTGACAAAGCTAAATCGAGTCGAAAAAGTGATTCTAAGCCGATTGGTATACTTTAAGACTCACAGTATGTAGACATTGGTGTTGTGAGTAAAAGAGCAAACTAACGAACAAGAAGTTCGTATTCGGCATAAGCAATTTTTTGTTTGTTTTTAGAAAAAAAAAAAACAAGTAATATTTCTATATTCGGCTGAGCCGAATCTTTTATACCCTTCACCAAGTATGTATAAAAAAACTGTTTTTATTTATTTTGTATCTCTGCACACATGTCACAAATAACATACACACAAACAAATATAAACTATAGCAGAAAGAAATATTAACCGTTAATTTTCAGAGGTTGTCTCGGATTTTTGCTCATATCTCCGTTATTTATAGACCGATTTTGCTGATTTTAAATAGCGATCTTCTCGAAAGCATGTCTAACTGAATTATTAAAGATTCGGATCTTGCCGATATCTGGGGTCCTCTAAAAACTGATTTCAACAAACAGACAGACGGTCATGGCTTAATCGGCACCGCTATCTATAAGGACCCAGAACATATATATACTTTATAGGGTCGGAAATATTATAGAAATTACAAACGGAATGACAAACTCATATATACCCTTCTCACGAAGGTAAAGGGTATAAAAAAAACAACTTATTTGTAAATACTTACTACTTATTAACTCTCAATGTAAGTTTTTGTTGGGTATTTCTTGAGAACATTTAAAATAACAGTGTTTGTGTGCATAATACATTAAGATCATAAACTGTGATTATATTTTATGTACCTTTTCGGTAATTTCTTAAAAATTCAAAAAAAATGTTTATGAAGATTTTACCCATCTTCTTTTTGAACTATGAGTGAGCTGACATAATCAGACAGAGAGTTCATTCGATTAGTACGGGCTAGGCGAAATAATGGACCGATTTTAACCATAGCGTTCGTCCTTGGAAGTAAAAGAAGAGTATGTGCCAATTTTGATCAAATTATCTTGAAAATTGCAAAAGACGGACCTAGCTAAATCGACTCAGAAAGAAATACTTAAAGGTAAATGTAGAACTAATATTTTTGGGTGTTTCAAACATCAGCACTAACGCACAGTGTTGTAGGGGGTATAATCACAAAAACAATACAAAACCTTGTACTTTTAGGGGGTACGTATGTGGAGCTTGATTTTTTAAACTTAACATGAAACTACTAAACTAAAACTTTCCAAATCCGATATTAAACTAAAAATCGGTACCAGATTAAACTAAGTAACTGACTTATAAACGAACTTAAGGTTTGAAAAACCGTTTTAATATCTATATTTCAAAATATTGAAGTGTTTGAGTTTCACAGCAAATACTTCCCGGATTCAACTTTCACAAAAACCTACTAAAGACTCGACACATAGAAATACTCCTAAGTTTCTATCTAGCACTAGAAATAGTACGCTAACCATTTACCTACCAGAGACCACACTTCATATAAAAGTTTCCAACTATATATCCGAACGATATCTTTTTATACCCTTCACCTTCGTGAGAAGGGTATATATAAGTTTGCCATTCCGTTTGTAATTTCTATAATATAATTTTCCATAAAGTATATATATTCTGGATCCTTATAGGTAGCGGTGTCGATTTAGTCATGTCCGTCTGTCTATGTGTATGTTAAAATCAGTTTTCAGAAGACCCCAAATATCTGCGAGATCCGAATTTTCAATAATTCTATTGGAAATACGATCGAATAGAACGCTATTTAAAATCAGTCTAATCGGTCCATAAATAACGAATATATGGGTAAGATACATTTTCGTTCTACAAAAGGTACTTTTTGAATTTTCTATAATATTGAACCTAGAAACATGAAATTAGCATGTAGGGGCTTGACTGGGTAAAAACCTATAAAGGGGGACTTTTTTGGTACTTTTTCGTTCTACAAAATGTACTTTTTGAATTTTCTATAATATTGAACCTAGAAACATGAAATTTGCATGTAGGGCCTTGACTAGGAAAGAACCTATAAAAAGGGCCTTTTTGGTACTTTTTCGTTCTACAAAAGGTACTTTTTGAATTTTCTATAATATTGAACTAAGAAACATGAAATTAAGTATATACAGCCAGGATTAGGCTAGAGCACATAAAAGGCGACTTTTTGGTACTTTTTCATTATACATAAGGTACTTTTTGAATTTTCTATAATATTGAACCAAGAAACATGAAATTTAGCTTGTAAGACCTTGACTAGGTAAGAACATATAAAAGGGGACTTTTTGGTACTTTTTCGTTCTACAAAAGGTACTTTTTGAATTTTCTATAATGTTGAACCAAGAAACATGAAATTTAGCATGTAAGACCTTGACTAGTTAAGAACCCATAAAAAGGAACTTTTTGGTACTTTTTCGTCCTACAAAAGGTACTTTTTGAATTTTCTATAATATTAAACCTAGAAACATGAAATTTAGCATGTAGGATCTTGACTAGGTGAGAACCTATTAAAAGGGACTTTTTGGTACTTTATCGTATTTTTTTTTTGCTGAGGTTTGCTTTATTATTCCGCTTAGCCACGATCAATGTTTCACAATTCCTGATAATTTCTGTATTGGGTATGCGATCCAACTGATGTATAAATTGTTCGTTATATATTATTACTGAATTTTAGTTTTTCAAAGATAAATCTTAAAAATTATGTATATTTTTAATGTTATTTTATTATTGCTTCATAAACATTTAAGTGTTTTATAAAGAAATATGTACATATATTGTCAGCACTTGAATTTGCAGTTTTTACAATGTAGTAACGACAAATGTATGTACATATTATCATGACATTTATGATAATTCATATGACAAATGTTCTTGCAAACAGAACATGTTTACATGGAAAATAAAATTATCAAAATAAAAATATTTATGTGAATAATTATAATGTAAAGGGTCCTCCTTTAAGGATGTACTGAAATGTATTAAGATGAGTTTCGCAAATTTTAGAAAAAAATTAATTTTGAAAATAAAGTTAACTTGAGGAAAAATAAATGTCACAGTTAACCTTTTTCTTACTATTTAAAAAATTATAAATATACATATTTTCGTAGAAGAACCTAAATAAACATTATTTAAATATATGCTAAAATATGTGATGAAAAATTAAGAAAAAATCGTATTTCTAAATTCTTTAAACATTTACAAAAAAGGTTAAAAGTTACACAAAACAATAGAAAATAATGAAAGTTTTTCTTATATTTTCTTTTGCATTTCATAAAATCTCTAGATATACATTTAAGATGAAATTATTTAATAAAGAAATTCCATTTGTTTACTTTGTAAATTTCTTTTGGAACAATTTAATTTGTTGTCATTGCTGTGTAATGGCAGACTTTAATTACACATGTCAAGAGCACCGTGGTAGAATGAATGTTCTTTTTGTATACTTTTACTTTTACTGCTACTGTCGCCGGTTATATTGTTTGTATTTTATGTCATATATTTAGCATGATAATAAATTTTTTTGCTCTTGTTGCTCTTTCGCTATAAAGGAAACAGTCAACGAGCAATTGCTTGCTGTGCACGTATCAAATATTTTGAGGATTGAAGTGGTTTTAAAAACGTTTCTTGTAATTTGAACTTAAATAAATATTTTGTAATTTGATCTCAAATGAAGTAATAAAATAAAAGGGATTTAAGTCTTTCAAGACTTACAAGTTACGTAGATCAATATATGTAAAGTTGATACAAAAAGAAACATATGATTCGGTAGAGAGATTTTTCTTAAATTTCAGCGCTATACTCATATTTTGAAGCAAGTAGTGAGCGTTAAAATCATTCTCTGAGGGGCACCTTATATATGGGTTTTGCTGTAAACAGATGTTTGCTAGTTAAACTATTTAAACTATCTAGCTTTTTCCATTCGGACTTTATCGTGATTGCAACAGAGAAGCAGACGGACGGACAGCTAGATCAATGGAAATAAAAAAGACCACGATCAGCATCAACAGACAAGCTGACGAAAGGACAGACATAGCTAGATCGGTGGGAATAAAAAGAACCACGATCAATATAAACAAAATGTCGAAGATATCAGTTATAAAGCGATCCGCAGACTAACTAACTAACTAACTAACTAACTAACTAACTAACTAACTAACTAACCAACTAACTAACCAACTAACTAACTAACTCACTAACTAACTAACTAACTAACTAACTAACTAACTAACTAACTAACTAACTAACTAACTAACTAACTAACAAACTAACAAACTAACAAACTAACAAACTAACAAACTAACAAACTAACAAACTAACAAACTAACTAACTAACTAACTAACTAACTTACTAATTAAATACTCCCGATATCGTTTTTTGCATCAGCACTTATGCACCGATATAAATCTATCTATATATATATAAAAGAGTAGCGTTACTGACTGACTGATTCATCATCGCACAGCCCAAGCGGCTGAACCTATAATCATGAAATTTTGACAGTTGATGTGTTTTTAGTTATGTGGAATAACTAAATAGGGATTTTTGGAATATTGTTCATTTACGGGTAAATAGGGGAAAAGCGGGTAAAGCAGGTTTTGTTAATTATCTTACACAATATTAGTGATGCAAGAAAAATTGTAAATGCACCTGTATCTACTCTTAAAATTAGCAGATGGGTGTCTGGTACTTTTTTGAAATTATTACTTTTTAGGGGTAAAAATGTGTAACAAATGTGATTTTGGTACCTTTTTTAATTCTTTATAACTTTTGAACTAATTAACATAATAGTTTATTTTTTAATATTTTGCTACATCTCCCAAAAATTATGAGATACCTGTTTCGTACTATCTTTTAAAAATTCAGTCCTTTTTGGGTGTAAAAGGACTATATTTATAGTACTTTTCTTAGTACATTAAGAAAAGTTTTTCGGTTTATTGAAATATTCCTATTAAATTACGACTCAAAAATATGTATTGTAAAAAAATTTTTGCATTTCACTGGGGAAAAAAGTACCAAAAAGGGGAAAAATGGAAATTTAATTTTATTCTAACTCATTGAGCCAATTTTTTTTTTAAATTTTACAAAAGTAGTTCATTAACTCACACAAAATAAGCTGTTGGTATACTATATAGGAATTTGAGTACTAAGGCCTGTATAGGATCAAATTCGAGTAAATTGTTTGGTACTTTTTGAAAGCACTATTTTTTTTGGAACAAATGAATGCAGATTTGATTGGTTTAAGTTTTATGTGTAATATATAGATTTAAATACGAAATATTTTGTAAACATAATTCTCGAAAAAGTATTCTTTATTAGTACTTTCCACTTAGGTAAAATTTATTCCACCTTTGGTAGTTTTTCTTTCTTTAATATGAAGTCAAAACACATAATTATTGAACACATACAAGGTCCTCATTGAAGAGAGAACTTTTTAGTACTTTTTATCTCATAAATGGTACTTTTTTAATTTTTAAAATATTCAACCTCGGTACATAAATTTTAACATACCTGGTCTTGACTGAATAATATTATGTAAGTGGGGACTACTTGGTACTTTTCTATTCTTCAAATGGTACATTTTAGATTCTTTATAATGTTTAACTGGAACACACGGTCCTTCTTTAATGAGAATTTATTGAGAGAGATTTTTGTACTTTTTCGTTTTTTCGATGGTACTTTTTGATATTTTTGCACAAACATTAAACCAAAAATGTTAAAATCTCCTTAATTATTAAACATTTTCAAACATATTCCTTTTTCTTACAGCTCGCATCCACTACAGCGACGAAGTTCTGCTAAGCGATGAATATCGTGCCGAATATCGACGACAAGAATTCGCCAGCAAAGAATCAATCAATATAACACCATCCGCCTCGCCACACGGTTCACCACAGTCTCGCCAAAGATTAGGACAGCATTTAAGTAAATCGGCTTCCGAACTGAATGGTCGTCAGGAATCACCACAGGTCTCACCAAAACGAGCTAAAAGTGCTGCAGCTCCGCATACGAGTGGTAGCTCTGGATCGGGTGTATTTCAAAAGACTCATGGCTTCTTTAATAATCTCAAACATCGTTGGGGTCGTGCTAAAAGTAAAGATCGTGTAGGCCGTAAATCCCCTAGTGATTTTCTCGAAGAAAGTACTGACTATGCAGCCGATTACAGTTCGGAGAGTAGTTCAGTTACTCAAAGTCCCAGACATCGTTCGAAAACTATAGGTGGTTCACCATTGGCTAAAGAATTTAAGGCCACTGCTAAAATGGCTCAAGTTATACAAAGATTTGGCGGCTCAATGGAGGGGCGTATAGATGAGGATCCTGAAAATGGTGCCATTGGCTCAGATTGTCAAGTGACCTCCATGCAATTGGAACAATTGCAGGTGTGTGTTTGAGCATAATATTGTTAATTAAAGATATAACAAAACAAGTGAATTTATTTAAATTTTTTCTTATTTTTTTCTTTGTGTGACAGGCTGATGAAATGCGCCGCAAAAAGGAGGCACAATTACGTCAATACGTCTTTTTTCAATTACGTGTTCATCTCAAGAGTGGCAGTGATTTAGTGGCCATGGACAAAAATGGTTCGTTAATAAAGTCTTACATTTATTTTTTTTTTTTTTTTGCTTTTTTACAAAAGAAACAGCTGATAATGAGAAAAATGTGTAAAAATTATTATTTGCATTTTATTTGTGTAGGTTTAAGTGATCCTTATGTTAAATTTAAAATGGGTGGCAGACTATTGCACAAATCACGTACAATACATCGAGATTTAAATCCTGTGTGGGATGAAGTATTTGTGGTGCCCATAGAAGATCCCTTTGAGCCAGTTGTAGTGAAGGTAAGTTGTGTCGTATTTAAGATTTTTCATTTATTTTCCAACAAAAGAATTGTAATTTGAAGAAAAATATTTAATATGATTTGGTCCACTTAATTATAAATTTTCTTTTCTTCTGCGTTCTTGAAAAAGAAAATAAAAATATTTGTTTGTGTTTTAAGGAGATTGGAAGGGGAGGAGGTAGTTTTCCTTTTTTTTGATAGAAACATTTTTCTCTTTTATTGCTTACAACAAGTAATTTGTTTTGTTATGTTGAAAAAAACTACAAATGTCCCACAATAGTAAACACTCAAATGAACATAATTAATGGCCAACAATAAATGTCTTTGATGTTAGCAATAAGTAGTTGTTGTTCATTTTGTCGTCTGTCCCAAGCTTAAAATGGGTAAAAGGTCAAATATTAGTTCATGTTAATAAGAGCGGTTATGTTAGGCAATGTTCACTTCCACTTTATGATATAACAGGAGGCCTTCAATATTAGTCAGTCTGTCTGTCTGTCTGTCTGTCTGTCTGTCTGTCTGTATGTCTGTATATATGCATGTATGTCTGTATGTCTGTATGTCTGTCTGTCTGTCTGTCTGTATGTATGTATGTATGTATGTATGTATGTATGTATGTATGTATGTATGTATGTATGTATGTATGTATGTATGTATGTATGTATGTATGTATGTATGTATGTATGTATGTATGTATGTATGTATGTATGTATGTCTGTCTGTATGTCTGTCTGTCTTTCTGTCTGTATATCTGCTTGTATGTCTGTCTGTATATCTGTATGTCTGTCTGTCTTTCTTAAACACAAATAATAAACATTGGTCTGGTAAATAATTTAATACAAACAAAGTTAAATAACAACAGTTTATGCTAAATCTTTATGCACATAAATATTTTCTGTAGATAGTAAAAAAAAACAAAAAGCCCAATAAATTCTTCACTATACCCTGCCAACTAAGTAACACCACCTTAGAACAGAGAGAAAACTTCAACATTTATATTCTTTATTCAGTTTATAAATGTCATTTTTCTTAAAACAATGTAGACAATGTCAATAGTCTAGTCTATAGTCTAGTCTATAGTCTAGTCTATAGTCTAGTCTATAGTCTAGTCTATAGTCTAGTCTATAGTCTAGTCTATAGTCTAGTCTATAGTCTAGTCTATAGTCTAGTCTATAGTCTAGTCTATAGTCTAGTCTATAGTCTAGTCTATAGTCTAGTCTATAGTCTAGTCTCTAATCTAGTCTATAGTCTAGTCTCTAATCTGGTCTATAGTCTATTCTTGAAAAGAAATGACTATAAAGAATTCTTTTATTCATATAACAGTTTATCCTATTTAATACTATTCTCTAAATAACAATTAAATTTTGAACAAAGCATATCATTATTTGACACCTTGTAACAAAACTCTGTTATATATAACTAATGAACTGCTTAAACAATCTCGATTGATTTACTTAATTATATAAATTGATTAATTAATTAATATCTTTTTTCACCCTTAACAATGTCCACGTATAGGTCTTTGATTACGATTGGGGTTTACAGGATGATTTCATGGGTTCAGCAAAAATAGATTTAACACAATTGGAATTGGGCAAAGCAGAGGATATTAATTTGCCATTGAATGATATCAATCATCCAGAACGACAAATGGGCGAAATATTAATTAACTTAACATTATGGCCACGTTCCCAAGAGGACAAGGAAATGGTAAGTGTAAGTTGACAACAACAATATAAATATTTATGTTTGTTTGTTTTATTGTTCTATGGATTTCCTTTCATTTCCTCAACTATGTAAATGAAATTTTCCATTGCACAGGGTCTTATTGTAGTCAAAAATTAAACTCAACTCAAGCATTTGAAGAGTAAATGACGGAAATTAATTTTTAGTTTGTATTAGTTGCAGGCTGTAACTTAGGTTATGTGCTGTGAATATTTAATGATTTTTGTCTAGTGAAAAGAAATGATTTATTGTGTTTTTGTCTTTGATTGTCATCATCAACATCATCGGCATCATCACTATGTTGGTGACATCAACATCTTTTGGTTTGAATTATAATTTATTTATTAAAGTACTCTCTCTTTTCAGTTTAATGTGACAATTTTTTGTTTAGCATAAATAATAAATATCTCATGCTTCTTTTTTTATTATATTTCTTCTTATATCATGCCCTACATAACTATAATAGGTAGGGTATTGGATATTGTTATTTGTAACACCCATCACTTTGTGAATCGATTTAGTTATATCCGTCCATCCGTCCTTGTGTCCGTGTGTCCATATAAAATTTTAGCGCACGCTACATATAGCAATTTTCAAGATAATTTGATCCAGGATGAAGCTCATATAGGGCAATAATCTAGTTTATAGTCTGGACAAGAGTCTAGACTATGGCTAAGGCTATAGTCTAGTATTTAGTCTGTGCTATATTTTGAACTATATACTATATAGTTTATGCTTAGTATGGATTAAAGGCTTGTCTATATTTAGGAATATAGTGTAGACTATAGTTTTGTATATAGTATGGGTTCTTGTCTATTCTATAATATAGATTATAATCTAATCTATATTTAGTAATATAGTCTATAGTATACTATGGCCTCTATACTATGCCCTGGTCTATAGTCTAATCCATAGTCTGGTATATAGTCTACAATAAAGTTCAAACTATAGTCATAGTCTGGGCTATAGTTGAACCTATAGTCTGAACAATGGTCTACCATATGATCTGGACCATAGATTAGTCTCTAGTCTAGACAATGTTATACATATAGGCTGGACTGTAAATAAGTCTGTAGTCTGCCAGACCAGTGCCACGGGTGGGAATCGAACACACCACCTTCGGTCTACCAGACTAGAGCACTAACCAATAAACTACCGGAGGCAGTCTAGGCTTTGATCTAAACTATAGTCTTGACTTTTCATAGTTTATAATGTGGACTTTGGTCTAAAAATAGTCTAGACTATATTTTAGTATATAGTCTAAACGATAGTCTATTATCTGAACTATTATCTGGTTTATAGTCTGAACTATAGTCCAGTTTATATGATATCAGGAATATAATCTAATCTAAACTATAATCTGAACAAAAGTTTATTCGATAGTCTGCACTTGTCTTGCCCCTACCAAAAGCCCCCAATTTAACTTGTTTTACTATAAATACTAAGTCACATTTTATTTTTGTAATAGGTGTAGGGTATTATATGGTCAGCCTCGCCCGACTATAATTTCTTATTTATACATATTTCTATCAGTGTTTCTTGGTGGGTGTATAGTATTCGACACAGCCGAATAAAACTTTCACTCTTAATATTTTTTCTTTTTTTGTTGCCGATATTTTCTTTTGTTAATCTCTTATCATATTTTATGGTTTTTGATTGTTTCATGAATGTGTGGGAATGTTTGTATATATGTATTAAATGTTTTGTTTTATATGATACATAATAATTGAGTTTAAATACCAGTCTGTCATCAATCTGTAAATAAAAAAATATTTATGTGTGATTTATTTAATCTTTTTGCAAATTGTTGGGAAAAATCAAAATATTTATTTTTAAATAAAGTCATTTTGTGCACCACAAGTTAGGAAGGGTATTATGTGTTTAAGATGAATTTTGTAACCTCTATAGTAATGTTTTAGTCTTCAAGTATTTTAATAAGCTTTAAATCACTTATGGACTTGATAAATAATTCATTTATGCGACCGGTAGTTTAATTAAAAATAGAAGTAATAAACTAATCTTAACCATTTTCAATAGGCTTTGTCCCTAGGACAATAGAAGACCATGTGCCAAATTTTATTGAATTATCTTGAAAATTGCAACCTGTAGTTTGATTACAATATTTGCATGAATAGACAGGCAGACAGACAGACACAGAGACAGACAGACAGACGACGGACGGACGGACAGATAGACAGACAGACAGACGGACGGACAGATGGGATCAGTTGTATGGGGGCTAGGTGGAATAATGGACTGATGTTAACAATAAATTTTGTAACCTCTATAGTAATGCTTTAGTCTTCAAGTATTTTAATAAGCTTTAAATCACTTATGGACTTGATTAATAATTCATCTATGCGACCGGTAGTTTAATTAAAAATAGAAGTAATAAACTAATATTAACCATTTTCAATAGGCTTTGTCCCTAGGACAATAGAAGACCATGTGCCAAATTTTATTGAATTATCTTGAAAATTGCGACCTGTAGTTTGATTACAAGATTTGCATGAATAGACAGGCAGACAGACAGACAGACAGACAGACAGACAGACAGACGACGGACAGACAGACAGACAGACAGACAGACAGACAGACAGGACGGACGGACGGACGGACAGATGGGATCAGTTGTATGGAGGCTAGGTGGAATAATGGACTGATGTTAACAATTTTTTTTTTTGGAAATCATGTGCCAAATATCATTGAGTTATCTTTAATATTGCGACCTGTACTTTGATTACAAGGTTTACATGGACAGGCAGACAGACGGACAGATGGATGAAGGACTCAGAATATGATTATAAACTGACTTATATACTTTAAGGTGAGTAAAGGACCAATATTATTGTGAGTTACAAACATCAGCACAAACCCAAAATACCCTCCCTTCTAAACTTAGCAAAAAAAGAACTTCAAAAGAAGCGAAAAAGAAGTAGAATTTACTCCATGAAAGTACTGAAAAAGAACTAGAGAAGTGATGATTTTAACACAGACTTGTCATAGGAGAGATGTTCTTTTTATTTGATTCCAACTTCACAACATCTGAAGTCATTCCTAGGAAGTAATTTGGATGTTATGTGAAGAAAAATAAATTACATGCATTTATCAATCAACTCCAAAATAAAATGGGTTTAATTATAAAATTAGATTCTTTTCGCATCTTTGGAAGTCAATAAATACCACTTCCACAAAAAGTAAACAAATTCACTTTGTGCTACTTTTGAAGTGGTGATAAATGTTCTTCTTTTGAAAGTACTTCGTTTTATTTTTGCTGGGAAGTAGTGTAGGGTATAAAAATACATTCTCTATTCGCCAATTACAGAATTCCCCATGATTCATTTAAATTCTTAAAAAAAAGGTTTTAATATAAAGTTCTCAATATTATTTCTCAATTAAATCTCATTAGATTAATTATAAAACCACAAGTCATGCCATTAATGAGGAAGGAAACCTTATACAAAAAAATGGTCAAATTATTCATACAACAATAATAATAACTATTAAAGAAAAATATAGAACAAATGAACGAAATCTAGTTAATAATATGTATTATTTAAGTTAATTATTATTTTTGTAATTAGTAAATGTAACTTACTAATTAACGCGTTATGAAAAATAAACAAGTTAAAACATGTTAACATTTATCAAGTTTTCAAAATTGAACAGTAACATTTTATCAGTTGTCAATTTTTGAATGCAATATAATAACTGTTATGTATACAATAACTGGTATTGTTGCCTATAACTTGAATTTATGCAAATAGAGAAAAAATTTGTAATTATTACAAAATATACAGGAAATATACTCACACGTTTATGACTCACTTTTATTCAAAACACTTAATATACATTTTAAATGGCTCAATTGGGAAGTATAGCTTTCGAACCTACATACATACATAGTTTTTTCAAAGCCAATTCATGTTTACGTATACGTATACTCATAAAGTATACTTTGGAGTCATACAATTACATTACTGAGATGTCAAATATGGATACGATAATTTGATAAGCAATTAAGCACATTGTCGAGATAACGCAAAGGAATCCCGAATACTGCACAGCCACATTATCAATACGATTTATGTTGAGACTGCAATAGAACCAATAGACTAATGCCAAATTAAGTCTGTTTCATGTCATCGCAACACTTGCTCAAGTCTAATCTTTGTGTCACAGTACTGCCGTTGTAGATTGACGGGAAATTTTCAGATTAAATCTGAAATCCTCCTCTGCTGGAAGATTTACAGTGACATTGAGATAGCAAATATGGATTCGATAAGCAATTAAGCGAATTGTTGAGATCATGCTAATATTCATAGATTTTTTTCAACATATTCTCTTAAGGCAGCAGAACCGAGAGCCTAATACCGAAGACTGTAACATAGCTCTCAAACAACCAACCCCTACAGTCTGTTGCGACTCCACCAATAACCAGAGAGAGAGTGAAGGCTACATATCTCAAATTAGTGAAATGAAAACCAGAATGAGAATTTTGATTAGATCTTGAATCAAATCACTACTCCAGTTCCAGGGCTCGGCAAACCTAAAGTATTAGTATCTATACCAAAGATTTCTAAGGACTGTATTTGAAAATAATATATAACATTAATTTAACATAATATTAATTTAATTTTAAATCATTTTCGATATAGAGGTCGGTATAGCGAGTCATATTATATTAAAACTTTTCTCAAAGCTTCAGATAGCTTATATTGATAGTAAAGGAATGAGTTTTCAATCTAGTGCCATAGAAAACAGATGGTCCGACAGGCCCGATAGTTGCCTAGATGTATTTCTTCGAATTTGATGTATATATGTAAATCTTCCTTTCAAACTAACTAACTAATTTGATTCAAAATAATTTTCAATATCGAAGTCGGTATATATATCGAAACATGTTATAAATACTTTTCTAAAAGCTCCACTTCGAGAAACATTTTATTGAAAAATCTTTCATTGAAAAAAAAAAACCGAAAACTTAAGGTGAATTAAACGTGTTACTTATACATGGCGACTTATTCCGAAGTTTCAGAAAATCTTACTTATTAGTAAGACTATAATTAATAATAGGTCCGTTATTATCTACATAATAAGCATTTAATAAATCTTTTATAAGGCCTCTCTCAAAAAGTGGTCCTAGCGATTCTTGTAGATGTAATTATATTGAACTGAACGCAGTCTGGAGCAATTTCTTGAATACAATATTGTTAAACTTAATCATTAGCTTTTCAGTTTAATTTATGAATATTTATTTCGACTGCGTTCGATCTTACTTGAGCATCTAGTTCAATATATTTTTATACCCTACAACACTTTAGTGGGGAGGGTATAGTGGGTTTGTACTGATGTTTGTCACATACAAAAATATTCGTTTTATATCCATCTTAAAGTATACCATTAGGCTTAGAATCATTTTCTGAGTCGATTTAGCTATGTCCGTCCGTCCATGTAAATCTTGTTATCAAACTACAGGTCACAATTTTGAAGATATTTCAAGGAAATTTGGTACATGATTTTCTATTGCCCCAGGGACAAAGTCTATTAAAAATGGTTAAGATCGGTCCTAGCCTAGCACCCATAAAATTGAACCCTTGAATAGTGCTCGTAAACTTTGTAATCAAAGATTGTAGATCATTCAATGAAATTTGGCCCATGAGCTTCTATGGTATCGGAGACAAAATCTATTGAAAATGGTTAACATCGGTCCATTGTTTTACCAACCCGACGAATAGGGCTTTTAAGTTCATAATTATGTTTAATTTACTTGTATCTCGACAAAAAAAAACTGCAAAACCAAGTTCTATACTAGCCTTAATGACTCTCATGAACTTTATAATTATAGGGCCTCATTTGACCCTAGCCCCTATAAAAATCCCCCTTCAAAAGTTAACTTAAATGTCCACAATTTTATTCAATAATAAATTACTTAAGTATATCTGAGGCAAAGTACAATTCAACTTAAATGCTTTATTATGAAAACTAAATTACATTTTATTCGAATACAAGTGTACGGTATTATAAGGCCGGCCTCGCCCAACTATAACTTCTTACTTGTTATAAAAAAAAATAAATATATAATTTTGAAATGAAACAATGACTGCAGACGTCTAAGATAATTACACAAAACAATGTTAATTTTACTGCAAAAAAACACATTACACTCTCAATTACTCATTAGAGTGAAGGTAGAGAGAGAGAGTCAATATTGTATCTACAACACGCATACTTTCCCCCATACACTTAATTATTGTGTAAATGTAGAGAGTATTTGTTTTTAAATTTTAACTTAAAATTGTAAAGATCTAAAACAAGCTTTAGTACTTGATTTGTTGTGTGAGCATGACAAGTGGTCCGGAACGAGTGATCGTATGCACTTGTTAACGGAATTTTTAAACCCAGTCCAATAGTCAGTAGCTAAAACACAACATGAAATATACATTAAATGTAAATGGTAGCAAATTAGTAGCGGCTCAATCGTTAATGAAACGTTTTCGTGCCAAACGTCAGTGCTGGAAAAAACTCATCGAAGAAGAGGTCACGGAGTGGTGTGAGGTTAAAAATAATAAATTTAAATTTATAAAATAGATAATTATAAAACATAAGTATTTCTAACTTTAAATGATTCATTGTTTATTTTTTTTTTTGTTTAATATAATTTTAGCATTTCCAACGTAATTCCAAATTGGCTGAATCATCGAAACGTTTAAAGTCTCAAATCTGGAGTTCAGTGGTTACAATTTTATTAGTTAAATCCAAAGGTTTACCTTTGGGTGAAGATGGCAATAAACTCAATGATATTCATATCAAATTTAGGTGAGATCTAGACAAACTTATTTATCTTACAGAATTTATTAAAATTTTGTTTTAAATTTACTTTTAGACTGGGCAATGAAAAATACAAAAGTAAATCCTCTTGGACCGAACGCTGGCTAGAGCAATTCGATTTACATCTTTTCGATGAAGATCAAAATTTAGAGATTTCTCTATGGAATCGTAATACTTTATATGGCAAGGCTACCATTGATCTCAGTGTTTTTCAGCGTGAAACTACACATGGTATTTGGAAACCCTTTGAAGACTGTCCCGGTGAAGTGTTTCTTATGTTGACCATAAGTGGCACTACCGCTTTAGAAACTATAAGTGATTTGAAAGCATTCAAAGAAGATCCTCGTGAACTGCAGGTGTTACATAATCGTTATCGTTGGCATCGTTGTTTTCAAAATTTACGTGATGTTGGTCATTTAACGGTGAAAGTTTTCGGTGCTCAAGGTTTGGCTGCAGCGGATATTGGAGGCAAATCTGATCCATTTTGTGTGCTAGAGTTAGGCAATGCTAGACTGCAGACACAAACGGAATATAAGACTTTAACGCCTACATGGAATAAAATATTTACTTTGTAAGTTCTAGGCGGGGAAATATCACTTCGTTATCATTACCCCTATATTATATATTTTTTTGACTCTAAATCTTTTTCTCTCACAGCAACGTCAAAGACATAACCCAGGTATTAGAAATAACTGTTTACGACGAAGATCGGGACCATAGAGTAGAATTTTTGGGTAAACTTGTTATACCCCTGTTGCGTATTAAAAATGGTGTCAAGCGGTGGTATACATTAAAAGACAAAAATCTGTGCAGTCGGGCCAAAGGCATGTCACCGCAGGTTTGCATTTATTTAAACAATATATTGAATATACAAATTCAAAAATTAGTTACCTTTTAGATTTTATTAGAAATGAATGTGGTGTGGAATGAAATACGGGCCATCTGTAGAGTACTACAGCCGAAAGAGGAGAAATTAATACAACAGGAGGCAAAATTTAAAAGACAACTATTCCTTCGCAATGTCAATAGACTGAAAGATATAATAATGAATATTTTCGATGCTGCTAGATATATACAGTAAGTTGAATTATATTTTATATTAATTTTTAACTAATAGTTCAGTTCAATTCTAGTTCAGTTTTAGATCAGTTCTTGATCAGTTCTAGTTCAGTTCTAGTTCAGTTCTAGTTCAGTTCTAGTTCAGTTCTAGTTCAGTTCTAGTTCAGTTCTAGTTCAGTTCTAGTTCAGTTCTAGTTCATTTCTAGTTCATTTCTAGTTCAGTTCCAGTTCAGTTCTAGTTCGGTTCTAGTTCAGTTCTAGTTCAGTTCTAGTTCAGTTCTATTTTAGTTCTAGTTCAGTTCTAGTTCAGTTCTAGTTCAGTTCTAGTTCAGTTCCAGTTGAGTTCTAATTCAGTTCTAGTTCGGTCCATAAGTTTATCGTTGTAATAGATTTTGAAAAATGAATCCAAAATTACTTTTTTCAATAGATCTTGTTTTGAATGGGAAAATCCCTTAAGATCGGCCATAGCTTTTACTTTATGGGTGCTAGCGTGTATATATGGTAATCTGGAAACAATACCTTTAGTATTGTTGCTAATCATACTCAAGTAAGTTGATAACATTATCTATAAAATATAAACTATATAGTAAAATCGTTATAGAAAATGGCTAATACGAATGATAACGGGACAGTCGGATACTGGAGGTGGTAATTATGATTATGACTACGATGAAGACGACGAAGATGATAAGGAAAAGGAAGAGAAAAAATCGATTAAAGAGCGTTTACAAGCCATACAAGAAGTATCACAGACTGTGCAAAATACCATAGGTTATTTGGCCTCATTAGGAGAGAGTACTAAGAAGTAAGTTATGGAGAAAGAAAAATCGCCATAGAAATTTATTAATATGTTTTATGATTTTAGTACTTTTAATTTTTCCGTCCCCGAATTGACCTGGCTGGCAGTAGTTTTACTAGTTGGTGCCATAGTAGTCTTACATTTTATACCCATACGTTTCCTATTATTATTTTGGGGCATTATGAAATTTACCCGAAGAATACTGAGACCAAATACTATACCCAATAATGAGTTGTTGGACTTTTTATCGAGGATACCAGATGATGAGGAAATTGTGAGTTTATTGATTAAAAGAATTCAAATAATAATAATTATATTAATTTGTAACTACAGAACCAATATCGTGAACTACCACCCACTACAGCTGCTGAGGCTGCTCGAAATAATCCCAAAAAGAAATTCAAAGCATCATAGTCCATAGCGAGTACGGATGAGGCTGATATAATTATGGATTTGTATGGGGCTCGTGAGACATCGACATCGAGCAAATCAATGGCCGTTTTGCCGCAACATGTTGTCAATATATCGCAACGCTCGATGCGTAATGTTTCGAACATGTTTAAGGCCGGCACTGATAATATACGCATGACGACCGCATTTAAGAAAATGAAACAAAAGTACGCATAAATCCAATACATGACAAAATAGTAGTAAATTTAGGAATAATTAAAAATTTTTCTATATTTTTTTTCTTAAGTATTTCGTATGTTTTTTTTACAAACGTTTTGGTGTTAAAACAAAATTGATAAAGTCTTAGTAATAGTTATAAAATATAATAATTCTTTTTTTAACTTAAAATACCGGCAAAAAATTCTCCGTAAAAGCATAATAATGTAAACTCATTTGTCCAATTCACAATCGATGTCGTATCGTTGTAGCGTTGTAAGTTATAAAAAAATTTTCAAATAACATTTTGTCAAACAAAAACAAATCAAAAATTACGACATACTACGATACAACCGTAAAACACCGATTCTGAATTGGACAATTATACTTTCGAATTAGAACTGAACACATTAAAACAAACTCCATTAGTTCTGAAATTAATGACATAATTTTCACCATTATCGATTTTAGAATTAGTTTTTTGATTTTTATTTCCCTTTTGAAATTGTGAAAAATTTTCAAATAGGTCCACGTAGTGTAAAAGGCGAATTTTTGATAAAATAGTTTAGTCGAATTTTTGATAAAATAGAAAACATATCTCTATAATGAAAGTCTTAAATCACAAGAGTTATAGGATAGCTAAGTCCACTCAGATTGAAAAATGGCTTAGAACTAACATTATAATAAGACACAAGAGCATCACGAATGTTCTCTTTGTAAGCGTCAATATAATGTCCTATTTGTAAGCGAGAGCTCAGACAGTAACCACCTTATTGTCTCTTAGTAATCTAGAAAGTAGACACTTTAAAAAAAGGCAAAGTTCTTTAGCATGCATTGATTAGCTTCTTCTCTATTTTGAATCTATGTAGTAACGAATCATTTTCTCCTAGGAAAAGTACAAGTTAGAATAACTAGTCAACTGGGTAGTCGTTTACTAGGGGTGACCCTTAGTAAAGGTTTAATGTATAAATAGTTCAAGACTGTCCCCCCGCTCTGCTGGAAATTTATGATCGATCATATTTACTACTAATAGGTTTTTTTTTCGCCACGAATGTCCTCTTTGTAAATGTCATTATAATGACCTACTTGTTAGCGAGATCGAAGACAGTCGCCTCCTTATTGTCCCTAAGTAATTCGGAAAGTAGACACTTTAAAAAGAAAAAGTTCTTTGGCATTCATTGACATGCTTTTTTCTCTCTGTTTAATCTGTAGATTAGTGAATAATTTTCTCCTAAGAAAACTACAAGTTAGAATAACTTGTCAACTGGGTAGTCGTTTACTAGGGGTTACTCTTAGTGAAGGTTTAAAATATAGTTCCTGAACTGCTGGAAACTTATGATCGATTATATTTACTACTGATTGGTTTTTCGTCACGAATGACCTCTTTGTAAACGTCAATATAATGTCCTATTTGTAAGCGCAGATATTCACCACCTTGTTGTCCCTAAGTAATGCGCAAAGTAGTTAGTCGCAAAAAATGCGAACAAAAAAGCGATCTTATATCAAATTATATTGCCAGAATAAGATCTTTATTTAAAAAAAGTGAATTTCTGAAACGAAGTAACTTGTACGATAAATCGCATATTAAAACGATTCAGTAGAAATTAAACGAATTTTGTAGATAAAATCTTTTTATCGGAAGGTTCGCACCAACTTTGAGTTAATGCTAGTCTATGAACATATTTGTAAAATGGTATATGAGCAAGTCTGTGGACTTGTCTTAGTTGTTAGCTAGACTTTAGTCAATGAATAACTATACTGAAAAGCCTATATCAATAAATAAGTATATAGTCCAGTAGATTTACGATTTACATACATATATATGTATGTATCCTTAAGACAAGTCTATTAACAATTCTGTGAACTGGTCTTTAAACTGGTCTA
Organism: Lucilia cuprina; assembly: GCF_022045245.1. Classification (NCBI taxonomy): domain Eukaryota; kingdom Metazoa; phylum Arthropoda; class Insecta; order Diptera; family Calliphoridae; genus Lucilia; species Lucilia cuprina. The sequence continues at coordinate 50,059,859 of NC_060954.1, forward strand.
TTGATTGGTCTATTTATTAGTCACCTGCCATCTTGGCAAATTTTACGGTGACTTTTTTCAAACACTGTCTGAGCTGTTATGACTCCTTAACACCGCCTCATTTTAATTCTTACACGCAGTTGGCAACTTATACATGTACTTTGCCTCAAGTACTTAAGCTATCTAATCTGAGAACATTGTTGACTCGAGTCGGCAACAGCACCTAGAGACGTAACCAGTAGATCGTTGTACGAATCTATCAAATAAGTCGAAAACTTTGATCTAACTCACAGACAACAAACTGTGGCCAATCTGGTATAAATTACGTTTCATTCAACCCAGCACCCTTTTCATTCATCCGATACACTCAAAGAGAACAACATCCCATACACTAAATTTAGGTATATGGGCTGGTAAGACCTTGTATATGCCTAACCTCTTATATACAAACTGTGGTATGACGACATTTAATCTGTTCATTATATACTTACATTTAAAACCAACTCATATTCAATACTTAGTCACTTCTCTGTATGGCAACGGTGCATCAGTCATAAAACCGTGCATCAGTCATAAAACCGTAACTCACTATTCCCGCGAGTTTGGGTTAAAATTACGGCCACTACGTAGATCCCGAAGAAACTTGAAGCAACTTACCAGCCAGGACAAGTCCTGCGTCTATCTGACCACCCGTAGCACCAGATCTCCTGACGGGTATTATAAACATCATCAGTTTATAATCCCCGCCAAACTAAAGGTATTGGAAGCATCTCTTTACACCAAGATGAGGGTCTTTTATTGACGAAAAATGCCCCGGGAGGGCTGTCGATGTAGTTATTAGACTTATCTTGAAACTAGTCCAAGTTTAATCTACCGATTTAGTATATGGACTTACCCAGCATTTTGGATATTATCATGTCTACCTTATAGAGAATTTTGAGCTTTCCATCTCTGCACTCTACACTTTACAAGAACAGATTAACAAATCTGAATTTAATGCCATTTAATTTCTCATAGATTTATAACGGTCTCCACCTTAAAGTAGAATTATTTCTGAAAATTCTTAAAATATATAAACACTTTAGTTAAATAATGGTTATTTTAATATTTATAAAAAAAATAAACTACAGTACATGCTACAGTTTAGTTAATATATTTATATTCTACCCTCCGAACTAAGTCAATCTAATACCAATAAAAAAAAATAACAAAATATATTTTGAATTTTTTGCTGGATTCTAAAACTAATCAAAATAGTAACTTTAAACTAAACTCTACTTAAACTGAGATTAAATTTAAACTGCTGTTATAAAATTGTAGAAAATCTTAAACGAAATTTAAAAGACCCAAACTTAAAAACTGTTTATAAAGAGAATAATTTTATGATTTTAATCTGTTAATATATTTAAAAAAATTAATTTCTTTTTAATTAAAAGTAGCCTTTAGTAATTTAGAAAAAATTAAAAAAAATCTCCTAATTGCCCTCCATTGTTATGTCTTAAAGTATTTAAATTGTATTTATTTTTAAACCTTTATTAACAAATATTTATTAACCAATCCTATATATTATTAAATAAATTAACTGAAGAAAAACCAAACATTTTTTTAAAACAAATTTTGTGATATTTTTCCAAGAATTATTTTTTAATAAAATTATGATGATAATTATTATTAAATACAAAACCTTAAATAACAATTAAATAAATTTTGCTTGAAAATATTATCTAAAATTTAAGGGTTTTATTCATAAACTTTTAACAATGGTTTGCTAAACAAATTTTCAAACAAAATTAGTTCTATAAAGCTTTGTTAAATGTTTATGAATAAGACAAACACTAGAAATTATTTTAATTAATTTAATTTAAAAATTTGTCAAAATTAGTTGCCTTTTACGTAAAGAAAATCTGATTTAAAAAAAAATTATTAAATGAACTATGCACCATTTTGAAAACTAAATAAAAATTGCTTAATAACAATTAATAAAAATAAAACAACAAAATAAATTATTTATTTGTTCAGAAAAAAATACAAACAATAAAAAAATTATATTTACTGTACTTATTGTATCTATTGTAATGTATTTATTAGATAGATTCATAAATTAATAAATCACTTACAAAATTCACAATTCAGTCACTGTCTCACAACACTCAGTCGTCTTAAATTCACTCTCACAAACAAAAAAAATGAAATGTACCTAAGAGAATAAAATCCAAATATAATTATATTCATTATTTAACAGTTATATATTATAATAAATACAAATTTAACAGATATTCATATATATATATATATATTTATTAAATCTTTACTTAAAAACTAAACTATAACATTACTTAATCAAATAAATTCAATTGTAAATTGTTCAATTATCTGCGATTCTTCCTAAATTATAAAACAAAAGCAAAAAATTATAAAAAAAAAACAAATAAGAAAAAAATATTATAAAAAAAATAAAATAAAATTTTCAATTTTAATATTATGCATTTAGAATAAAATTGTTTTATTTCTTTATATGATGATTTCGATTCTACGACCACAATTGGTTCTAATAAAATTCTTTGATTTAGGTATGAATGTCTGTGTTATAAACAGGCTCACCTTCAAACGCAACAATATCATACTATCAAAGGTCATTTAAGGATTTCAGCTGTGATATTTGAAAATTTTATTTGTTAAAGTGGAATGGTTCCATGCTCATAGTACATAAAAATTGATTTATTCATTTCGTTCTTAACACATCGAAATGTTCGTAATACACCCAAGAAGCTTACACATTTGTTCAATTCACAATCGATGTTGTAGCGTTGTATGTCAGCAGCTGCTACAATAGTTTTTCGAATATCGTAAGAAATTTTAGTGTTGTCAATTGTTTACTTCAGCATATAAATAAAAAATTCAATCGTCCGTCCGTCACCTAGCCGTACCTCTCGATTTGAACTTTCTGTTATGGCATAAAAATCGGGAGGTACGGTTGTATGGGGGCTAGGTAAAATAATGGACCGATTTCAATCACAAGGTTTACATGGACAGCCAGCCAGCCGGGCAGACGGACGGACATGTCTTAATCGACTCAAAAAATGATTCTGAATCGATCGGTATACTTTAAGGTGGGTATTGGACCGATAGTTTTGCACATCCAATGTTCTACAAATCTTCACTGAAATTTTGTTGTTAAGATCATTTCACATAGCCCCCATAAAACTGAACCCGCCAAAAGGGTCATTTAAGTTCATAATTATGTTTAATATACTCGCATCTCACAAAACCTTGCAAAGATAAGTTCCATACTAGCCTTTATCACCTTGATGAATTTTATAATTATAGGGCCTCATAGTCCCTATAAAATGCTCCCTTCAAAATTTGACTTCAATGTCCACAATTCTATTCAACGATAAATGGCTTAAAAATGTATATCTGAGGCAAGGTATAAATCAAATTAAATGTTTTTATTATGAAAACCAATTCACATTTTAGTTATCTATCTGTCTATCTATCTATCTATCTATCTATCTATCTATCTATCTATCTATCTATCTATCTATCTATTTATCTATCTATCTATCTCTCTATCTATCTATCCATCTATCTATCTATCTATCTATCTATCTATCTATCTATCTATCTATCTATCTATCTATCTATCTATCTATCTATCTATCTATCTATCTATCTATCTATCTATCTATCTATCTATCTATCTATCTATCTATCTATCTATCTATCTATCTATCTATCTATCTATCTATCTATCTATACGTACATTCATACATACTGTTAATGTTTTGAAAAAGTACCAGACCAATTTATTGCTTTAAAATCTCAACACTGTTCATAATTGTGCACTATCTATTAATGCAATGCTTTTCAAACTGTTAGACAATACTTATAAAAAGCTTTTCTCTATCAATAAAAGCTATATTTGTATCATGTGCGTGTAAATTTGTTTAAATTAATTTAGTACACACCAAATGCTTAATAAACAATTGAATAGAAAAATTCTCAAAAAGTTTCTAAATAAATACAAAAACAAAAAAATGACAACATAAGGTATTCAATAAAATACACCCACAAACAAAATGTTGGTAAAAAAAACTGCCATGTCATGCTTAGCTTAATTTATAATATATTTTTTTTAAAAACAAATAAGATTAATTGTATGCTTTCTTAAAAAAATAAAATATACTAAAAATTTGTTATCACTAAGTACTAAATTGAAATAGTACTTCATGAGCAACATTTGGCTGATTGTTAATCAATTTAATATAAATTTGATTAAATATGCAAAAATATAACAAAACCGGATTTTTGTGGATTGCTTTCTTTTCTTATATATTTTCCGTTCAAATAATAATTTTGTTTGTATTTATTATTATTGTTATTATTTTTTTTTTTTTTTTGCATAAACTTATTTTTAGTGTGACACTTTGTTAAATAATCTATTTAGTTGAAAACTTGTGTGAAATAATGACGCAGTAAACCAAAACTATATTATGGGTATAGTTTTTGCTTGTAAATGTTATAAGTGGCAATTAATGTAGATATGGAGATGGTGGGGGAAAACATAAAAAAACAAATATTTTTTTTTTATATTCTTATTGAAGTCGTATAAAAATTAAATTCAAGATTTTTTTTGAACCAAACAATTAGCAAAAGTAAATCGAAATCAATATATAAAATATTAGCTTTTTTGATCAAAATATTTAAGAAATCTTAATATTTTTTGATTAAGTTTATAAGTATAAAATGTGTAATATATTTTTTTCTTTACAATTGTTTAAAATTTCGCATTTGAATAATAAAATTCCATTTATTTATAAATGGCAGCAGTCATTGCCTTGAATAATTTATTTGTAATATATTTGTTTTAAATGTTCCCTACACCACTTACACTGGAAGCAACTGAACATTTGTTTTGATGACTACAATACAGAAAAGTAATAGTAGTTTATGTTCAATCAATCTTCAAATAGATTTTCAAAATTTTTTATTGACATTTTTTAAACTACCCAGTAAAAAGTAGAATCGAAGAGACTCCGTTTTGACCCTACATCTATGTAATCCAGGCGATATCTAGTAGTCATTGAAAGGTATGTTGTTAGGTAAGTAATTACAATTAAAAGTTATCACCCTGTTTTTGCTGGGAAGATACTGTAGTGAACATTGTTAATCAATGTTCTACAATTTCTTGCAGGTTCCAAATATTGTTCCTTAATATTGTTTAAGACCCAACCCAACAAAAACTATTTTATTTCGATGTAATGAGTTAAAATTTTAAAACTTACTTACACAATAACATTTTAACAATGTGGTGGTACTGAGTAGAAGCACTTAAAACAAACGCTTACAAGTAATAAGAAAAAACTCCTCATGGTTAATGACCAATGAAAGAGAAAGTACTTATATAAAACACTATTAGTAAGGCCTTATTAGGCTAATTCTTTGTAATCCAGACGCGGAAGTGATTGACATTGCAATTTATTACATAGTTTACTGGGATTGTATTCAAAGCAAGAAGAAACTTTTAACATTACTGTAACCTTTATTTGGACGTTGTTATCAAGGTACAGGTAGCAATCTATTGCCCTACAAATTGTAGTCTGTCTGTATATGTTTGTGCTCATATTTGCTATGTACGTTGCAAATATTGGTCCGACACTCATCGAAAAGTATCAAGGTTATCACGACACAGGTAGAAATATTTTGTCCGGAAAATTGTCGTCTGTCTGTATGCGTTTATGCTGATATTTGCAATGTACTCAAAAATTGTTACGACACTCGACTTTAATGAAACAGATCGACTCAAAATCACATTCTAATTTTACTTAAAACTTTCCGTCCAACTTTATGTCTTATAATCACATTTTAATGCCGTATTGAAATTTTGAATTTGTTTTGACTAAGTGACTAAGCCTTAGTGTATGTAGAGCTGGACCCTAAGAGTTAGGGCATGTTAAGTCATAATGATATTAAATATATAAAAATAATCTTCGATCGATACAAAATCTGATCGAACGAACGAAGGGAAACGTTACGCTTTAATTCAGAATAGAATATACCCAAAATTCGTTTCAATCTTTTGGGTGTATTAAAGCTTAATGATCAACTTTGAAACTAATCCTGATGAACCCTTCATAATAAAGCATTAAAGTTGACTTTCACCTTGCTTGAGATATACTTAAGCTTATTAAGTTAAATAAAATTGTGGGCATTTAAGTCAAATTTTCAAGGGGGCTCTTTATAGGGGCTAAAGTCAAATGAGCCCCTACAATTATACAATTCATGAGGGTCATCAAGTCTAGTATAGAACTTGGTTTTGCAGCTTTTTTCGAGATCCGAGCATATTAAATTACTATGAACTTAAGGCCCTATTCGGCGGGTTCAGTTTTTTATGGGCTAGGTGAAATAATGGACCGATGTTAGCCATTTTATTTTACCATACTTCGGCTGCGGTATCATAGAAGATCATGTACCAAATTCTTATGAACTATCTCCAAAATTATGACCTGTAGTTTGACTACAAGGTTTACAAGTCCTATTCGGGAGTTCAGTTGTATGGGGGTTAGGTGAAATAATGTACTGATCTTAACCATTTTCAATAGAATTTGTCCCTGGAGCGTCTGTTGTTATCAAAGGCCATCTGTTGATCGAAATTGGTTGAACCCATGCAACCAGGCCCTTCAAATTAGCGTCTGTCCGTTTGCGTTTGTGTTCAAACGCCCTTAAAATTGATCCTACACTCTCCCTTAAGTATACAGAATCGCATACTAATTCGATTGAAGATGTCCGTTCGACCGTATGTCCAAGTAAATGGAGTTATCAATCGGTCTAACTACTATATTTCTCCCTTTGATAAGTTTTGATTTTTCGATCTTTACGTTTGTGCTGATGTTTTCAACTCACTCAAAATATTAGGTCATACACTACTTATTGTCTCAGAATCGCATCCTAACTTAACTTAAAGATGGCGCTTTGAAGGTATGTCCGTGAACCCAGAACCCATGCAAACAGGTCCTACAAATTAGCGTCTGCGTGTTGCGTTGTTCTAATAACGGCATCAAATGTTCGTCTTACAGTTGTCTTAATTCGATCGAAGATCCACATCCGATCGTTTGATCAAGTAAAAAAAGTTATCAAAGGGCTCGGCTACTATCTATCTCTTTACCTTGGATAAGCTTTTCTTTAAAGAAGATATCCGAAATATGTTTCAATCTTTACGTCTGTGCTGATGTTTTTAATTCACTTAAAATATACACCCACCTAGTATTATAACACTTATTGTCTCAGAATCGCATCTTAATTCGACTTAAAGATGTTGCTCCTTCGGTAAACGTTGTTATACATTTTCGAGATAATTTCATGAAATTTGTCACAAATATTTATTTTCACTAAGGGACTAGGCCTTTTGAGTTTGGTAGGATTATACAAAGAAATTGTTTGAGAAAGATTGGAATAGATTGAACACATGAACACAGGCTCTACAAATTAGCGTCTGTGTGTTTGTGCTAATATTTGTAACGCCCTCAAATATTGGTTCTACTTGCGACTTTAAGTATACGTAATGAGTCAGAATCACATGCTAATTCGATTATATATTGCCGTCCAACCATCTGTCCAAGTAAATGGAGTTATCAGACTGTCCGACTATTATCTCTATATACGAATTCCTGAATCAACACAATCTTATATCGATAAATCAGAGACGCAAGCAGGAATCGATATATGAACAAAACATTTCCGCGATATTTTCGAAATGCGAAACTTTTCCTATGAACTAAGTATTTGTCAAAAATAAACAAAGTTAATTTTGTTAAATTTTTTTTAAAAACAACATTATCTTTAGAATTTATAAATTATCTAAGATTAATTTTTACATGACTACCTGCTAAGTTGATTTTATAATACTGCATAGTGGATATTTTTAGATTTTTATTTGAAAAGTTCACATGAAGACGTGGCATTTTTTTTTAAATAAAAACACAGCTATTATTTAATTATTTTTATCTACATTAATTTAATTTTATTTCAGTTTATCATTAATATCTTTAATCCTTGTTTTCATTTAGTTTTTTTTACACTAAACATATAGAAAAAATCTTACAAATGCTTAAATTATAAATGCACATCTGGTTACAAATGGTCCGGATAGCTTTGGAAGCACTATATACAAATTAAGTTCTTGCGTTCATAACACTTATAATTTAGTTGTACTTGGTGTTCTTCCAGAAATCGTAGATAACGGAGAAATCTTTGTTGCCCAAACCGTGAGCCTTGAGGGTACGGTACATTTGGTGAGCCAAGGCACCCATGGGAATGGGAGTGTTGGTGGAGGTAGCAACACCGGAGGCTAAGCCCAAATCCTTAGTGATAAGATCGGTGGAGAAACCACCCTTGTAGTCATTGTTGGCGGGAGCAGTGGGGGAGACACCGGGAACTGGATTGTAGATTTCAGAAGCCCAGGAGCGACCGGTAGAGGAGTTGATGATGTCGGAGAAAGTTTGAGGGTTCAAACCCAAACGAATGGCCAAGTTCATGGCTTCGGCAAGACCAAGCATGGAGATACCCAACATCATGTTGTTGCACAATTTGGCGGCTTGACCCATACCGTAGTCACCGCAGTGTGTAATGCGCTTGCCCATGCATTCCAAAACGTTCTTGACGGCATTGTATTCCTCATCGGTACCACCAACCATGAAGGTCAAAGTGGCTTGTTCAGCACCGGGTACACCACCGGAGACGGGGGCATCAATGAAACGGGCACCCTTGCCGCTGACCAACTTCTGCAAATACTTGACCAAATTGGGATCAATGGTGGAGGAATCAATGAAAATGGTATCCTTGTTGACACCATCAGCAGTCATTTCTTCGTAGGATTTTTGTACAATGTCATTGTTGGGCAACATAGTAATGACAAAGTCGGAGTTCTTAGCCAATTCAGTGGTCTTCTCGTAGACGGTGGCACCCTTGGCCTTCAAGTTGTCGCAGGCGGGCTTAGAGATGTCAAAAACATGCAATTTGTGACCCTTCTTCATCAAGTTCGAAGCCATGTGACCGCCCATATTGCCCAAACCGACGAAACCAATGTTCTTGGAGCCACCTTGGCTGGACATGGCACGTACAAAGGTTTGACCCATGACGCTGAAAGCGGGGTTAATGCATACCAAACGTAAAGCCATTTTTTCTAAAATCTACTTATGTTCAAAATGTTTATAATCCAGAAATCGTAACAGCAAAAGTTCGTATCCAAACAATTATGTAACGCATATGAAAAAAAAAGAATTTATGGAAAACATTAGAATAAAAAATAAAATATTCCACACACAAACTATCTCTGTCTACCAACCTGAGCTATCTAACCACGAACTAGAACTAAAACGATCACTATTCTCTGAATGCCAAAAGCACACTAAACTTAAGCAAATCGCATATAGAAAATACAACGTCACCGTGCTACAAGTTTTCCATAAAAAATAAAAAAAAAAAACAAATTAAAAGATTGTGTGTGCAGCCCCACCACTAATAAAACAAAAACAACAATGTACCAGACCCACACGCACACACTAACGCTCATGTCTACACCATGTCCACACCGGCCCCCCTTGTTTTATAAAAAAAACAAACATGACTATAAAAAAATCAAACATCACCTCATCGAGCAACTAGTTGCTGTATTACTCAGTGAGATAAAAACATAATTGATGGGTTCCTCTCTCTCTCTCTCTATCCCATATGGGACTCTCTTTAATGAATATTTTCAGAGAGTTTGTGGGGCTTCTGATTGTTTAATATCTATCAATATTATTAAAGTTTTTGTTGGTATCTTGTTTTGGTGTATATCTTTGCATGTCTAGTGAGTATGTTATTCAACATGTTTGTTGCTAATGGAAGTGATAAGATGTGAATGTTTAGGTAGAAGATAGCCAGATAGTAGGGATTTTCTATAAAAACAATTCGATTGGTATTTTTATCAATTCTACTACGCATGTGGTAAAGTTATCGATTGTTATTCTTTGATCTTGAGAAAATATTCAATTGATCCTAACAAAGAAGATTTTTTCTTTAAATTTTTGTACACGACATCTTGAAAGTCTAATGTTATGGTGAAAATACAGTTTGATTTCTCGTCCGACTTTTTATACCCTTCACCACTTCAGTAGGAGGAGTATATTGAGTTTGTGCTAATGTTTGTAACGCATTGGTGCTATAACCAACTTAAAGTATACAAATCGGCTCAGAATCATTAAACTCAACAACACTTGAGTGGGAAGTGTATGACTGTCGAGAGTTTTAACGTGAGCACATGCCTTGAAAGCCTTATCTCACGGTGGTCTTTTTCATCCACTGGGTAGACTTGAGAACGGTCTACCATCGCTCCTTTATTCTTCTTCAATTGGCAATTTTTCGCACATTGGCTTTGACCGGTTCATGCACAAGTACTTTGCTGGAGTACTCGATCTATCTAATCTTTGACCATTGGATGGTCTCTGTTGATTCGGCAACAGTATCTAGAGACGCAACCGGTGGACTGAAGTACGATTCATCAATAAGCCGAAGACATTGTTCTCACTCACAGGGACACACTGATATCAACAAAGTATACTCTGAACATATATGGACAAGGTAGGAAAATTCTATGGTATTATATGTATATGATACCTCTCATCCATCATTATTCAACACAGCACACATCTCATTCATACGACACATACATTAGGTGGATGGGTGGGGTAAGGCCCGCTGAACCTCACATTTACCCCGTACTATATAAAATTAATACCAACTCATTTCCAACGCTTATTCCCACAGTCACTTCTCTGTGGGGTATCTGTTGTTTTCGGCAACAGCACAGAACTTATCCCGAAATATTGATTTCATCATGCATCAGTCTTTTAACCGCCACTTACTCTCCCCGCGAATTTGGGTTTAAACCACCGCCACTACGTGGATACCGAAGGAACCTCAACCAACTGACCAGCTAGGACATAGTAACGCAGACAAAAGGCCACCCGTAGTACCAGATTATGCGGTGCTGTGGTCTGACCTCTGTCAATCTTTGCAAGGACTAAGCTAAGCAGTAGACTGTAACCAATTTTTCAGTCCCGGCCAGACTAGAGGTATTGCCAAGTGTATTTGGGTTTGTGCTGATGTTTGTAATGCACAATAAACGTTGTAATCAAACAAGAAGTCGCGATTTTAAAGATAATTCATTGAAATTTGGTACATGATCTTCTATGGTCCCAGGTTCGAAAAATGGTTAAGATCGGTCCATTATTTCACCTAGACCCCATACAACTGAACCTCCGGATATGGCTGTAAACCTTGTAATCAAACTACAGGTCGCAATTTTAGAGATAATGCAATGAAATTTTGCATTATTTTCTATTGCAGTTTAGAATCGGTTCATTGTTATACCTAGCCCCCATAACACTGAACCCTCCGAATAGGTCTTTTAGGTTCACCCTCATAAAGTCTATAGTAGCCCTGACAACCCTCATGAAGTCTATAGTAGCCCTGATAACCCTCATGAAGTTTATAGTTATAGGGCCTCATTTGACCCTAGCCCCTATAAAAAGCCGTTTAAAATTGACTTATATGTCCGCATTTTTATTAAACAATAAATGGCTTAAGTATATCTGAGGCATGGTACAATTCAGATTCAATCTAACATAGATAAATCGTTTAACAACGATTCACTAAATATGAACCGATGTGTATGCTCTATTTTTCGGAAACTTTTTATCGAAGCGTAGGGTATAGAAATTTCGTTTAAACTATGTTTTTGAATACTTTTTCTTGCTCTCTTTTTAGATTGTGAGAAAATATCACCTAATAGAGAGACTGTATTACTTTCCAGCACATTTAAACATATATTTTTCCACTGTGTCAAAAAGCTTTTTATGATAAAAGTTTTGTTTGTTTATATTTAAATTTTGTTGTTGTTGGTATACGAACCAGACTAACATATGCTATAGACACGCGCTGTTGATAAGCTTCAAGTGGAATAATTTGGACGACTATTTGTTAATTAAAAAAACTACAACAAATACGTAGTGCTGACAGTGTTTTAAGATTTATTATCAGTAAACTGGCAACAATATAGTTTTGGGGAATTTCAAAATAATCCAAGGAAATTTCGTGGCTTAGAAAGCATATAAAGCGTGTCCACCTCTTTTAACCCAAGGATGAGATCTAATGAAAATGAGAGATTTAATGGCATTTCATATAATACATAGAGAATTCAGGAAATTTCAGAATAATCCATGGAAATTTTGTGGTTTAGAAACATTTTCAGAGTCGATTATGTCCGTCTGGTCTGGTCCATGTAAAGCGTGTGCGCCTCTTTCAACCTATGGATAAGATCTAATGCAAATGCAAAATTATTACTTATTGCACTGCATCGGACAAGTCACAAATTTAAACTGCCATTGTGGCCAGTTTTTCTGACATTTATTTGGTATTACAGATTCTGTGTTTCAACTAAGTAAGGCATTGACATTGTTGGCTTCCTATTCGATAATTCGATTTCTGCTTTCTTATACAGTCTTCCTTTTAGAGTCGGAAGATGAGATGTAAAGTTTCCATTATAAGGCCTCATACATGTGGCTGCCGGTAAGTTCATAATGAGATCTTGTAATTTCTCAGTTATATTGTCTTCAACTGAAATTCGTTTAGACAAAGAAGTATGAACTAAAACAATGGATCTTGGAACGGTTGCTGTAATATTCATGTGATTATTGATTGGCAAAAGTAACAACTTTTCTCAGACGTTGATATCGTTGCATTGTATCCTTTAAACGGCTGTCTTCTTTAAAATGCGGCAGCACATACTTATAACTGAAGTAGAATAGCTCAATGTTGAACATTATCAACTATACCTATGCACTTATTCAGCATGATCGACTGCAATCGTCGGAATTGCTCGAAGATTAGCTATTGAATAGAAGAAGTCAAATTTGGGAATAATCTTAAAAATCAGAAATTAACAAGTAAGAGAGTGATATATTCGACTTTGTCGAATATTATTATTCCACCATCAAACCCTATGCCGTGAATGGGCATTAACTCTTTCACGTATACGGGACACCGGTGTTCAAAGATTATTTTTACAATTTTCTCTTTCATTCTTTTTTAGAAACTAATGTCACAACATGCCAAAAAGGATAATATCCTGCGATATCCTTCGAAAACACTTTTTCAATTTTTCATCACAAATGATCGATATACGTCAAAATAAATCCATAAAATCTCAGTTTAGTTTTGTGCGTGAAAGGGTTAATTAGTTTTCTGAAGGGGTCCTTTTCACATAAAACTCGGTGGAGAGATTTGTGCTCATAAAAAACTTACTTATGTCGAATTTTAGCGCTATACTCGTACATGTTTGAGGGGGACCTTATATGGGGGTAGGGTTATTTATGGACCGATCTTCAAAAAATTATGTAAATAGATTTTTGATCGTAACAAAACTTATGTTTATCGAATTTTTAAGTCAATAATGGGAGTTAAAGTCATTTTTTGGAGGGGATCAAATATGACTCCAATTTCTTCTCTACTCTCGTATTTTTGAAATAGGTTGAAGATGCTTTTCGGGGGCCATTTCTATGGGCGCAATGTGAAAACATAGACTGAGATTTAAAATTTCCAAGACCAAACAAACCATACATATAGGAAATATTTGTGGAAAATACATGGCTAGATCGTCTTAAAATTTAATAAGGGCCCAGAATATATGTATATACGTTCGATGTGTTATAACCGAAATGACAAAATCTATTCAAGCGTTAAGGGAGCTTTTATAATAGCACCAATGATTTAAAAATAAGCCACCAGTGGCATCTCTCCTTATGTTCGTTTTCTTTATAACTCATAAGAATAAATTTTAATCTGATGTAGGTTATTATAAAGTGAGGTAGGCTGAAATAAAAATTCTTATATTTTCGAGTTGGGTATTTTGTCCGGCAACACTCTATTAAAAATACTTTTTGGTAAAAAGCTTTATTTTTTGTCATTTAAGTTGCCACCGTAAAGAAAGCTTTAATAACACATATGAAAACTATAGAGCGGAAAGTCTAATGTCAAATCGACTGTCAAAATGTTGTTTTATGAAAATGTATTGAGCTTTTATAAAGTTTTCTCAAAAAATGTTACTCTCTCTCTCTTTCTCTCTAAAGCAAATTTTTGACATTTAGTCTCTTCTCTTTTCAAATGTTTGACTTTACTAAAGCTTTTAAATTAACCACAGCATAGTATAGTTCATCCCTTTCTTACTATAATTAAACGATAATAAAATAATACATATTAACAAATAAATTTCTTAAAAAATAAATAATTTTACAAAACAACTAATAAAAATATGATAAGCCACAGAGTTTTTCAACAAAACGCACGCAGTAATTCTTTACGAAAATTCTTTTCACAACTATTCATTCTATCGAAAACCTGATAACTCACAAAGTTTTGCAAAAACAGTTGGAAATGTTATGTACACCGATGAAATTGAAAGTTAAAGTAAAGTTTTTGGAAAAACAAGAAATGACCCAATAATGGATGATTCTTCGAAGATGAATGATTGTGATGATGAAGAAGTAATTTCTATATCCAGTGAAGTAATAACGAAATTAAATATTAAAACATTTATGATTATGAAACCATGTCTATTCTTTTAGGAAAACTTTGTTATATATCCCGACATTAATATATTTTCTCCGCAGACCTCACAGAAAAGAAATGAAATTAAACTCAAACGCAACTCAGGCTTAAAATATACTCTTGCAAAAACCCAAAAAAGTGTTGAAGCTCGTATTCAGGGACCACCTTGCGGTTGCAAGCGCAATTGTCGACAAAAACTTAACAATGCCCATGAAGATATTTTTAATAACTTTTGGACTATAGGGTCTTATGATCTTCAGAATTGCTATCTTTTTGATTGTATTCAAGTGGGTGACAAAAGGAGATGCTATAAGACGAAAACTAAAAATCAACAATCCAGAAGAACAATATCGGCCAGTTATACGGTAAATGTGAATGGTGTGAATATCAGTGTTTGTAAAGTTGAATTTATGAATTTACATGGCCTTCAGAACTCCAGAGGTAGACTAGATCATATTATTAAAATGAAGAGAGAAGGAGCGATTTTTCCTAAAACAGATGGTCGTGGCAAGCATACTAATAGATGTAATAAGAAAACAAACGAGTTCTGAAAAAGAATATAAAATTTAGTCGGAGTTGAAAATAAATATTAGAATTGTAATTTTATGTATATAATTTATGAATTATGATAGACTTAATGTTATTAGTTTTTGAAATAAATAATTTACAACCTATGTGGGTCATTAACCGTATTAATTAGAAGTTATTATTTTAGGAGCATTGATAAGAACAGATCGATCTTTTCAACTTATTGTCTGGACCTTCTTATACATATGTATATCAACCAGATTTGCGAAAAGAGTTCTCATTAGAAAATGCAATGTAATGAAAACTAACAACCTAACTAACTAACTAACTAACTAACTAACTAACTAACTATTTAACTAACTAACTAACTAACTAACTAACTAACTAACTATTTAACTAACCAACTAACTAACTGAGCTGATGTTTACAATATTTAAAAATATTGGTCCAACACTTACCTAAAAGTACACTAGACGGATTCAACATCTCTCTCTTGTGTGGCGCGTACGTCTCTGTTGGTCTGGGGAAAGACGCTATTAAAACTGGTTGATATCAGCCCCCCATATAGGGCTTTTAAGCTGATAATTAAGTGATCTAGTATTAAAATTTTCAAAACTTAGTTCTATATAAAACTGAATGATACTACTTAGTTTCGTGATTATAGGGTCTCAAAGACCTCTTCAGATATTGATTTGAATAAGCACCTAAAATCAAGATAAAATTTTTCACAAATAAGTTTTACATAAACCTTAATCTCGACAATAAAGTTTATGAGAATTTTATAAGGTCTGATTTTAACCCTAGCCTCCATACAACCGGATCGTCGTAATGATCGGTTCTTATTAGACCCTAGCGTTTATACAAAGTTCATTTAAGAAAATGACAATGAAATTCGTTACTAATGACTTTTATATAAACATAAAATCTGCCAATAAAATTTCTGTAATCATCGGCAAATTTTTAGCCCTTGTCCCTATACAACCGGATCTTCCGACTCGAGCCTTCTCACTTCTTCTAATGTTTTACATTAAACATCTGATTACAAAGTGCTAATGTTTGTAACATTTAAAAATATCTGTCCTAAAGTATACAAGTCGGTTCACAATATACTTTTGATTCGATTAAGCTATGTCCGTCTTTGTATCGGTGTAAACATTATATGCAATTTTCAAGATAATTTGTTAAAATTTTTCAGATACTATCTCTCGTTCCAATATTGTAGGCTTTTGAAAATTTTTGAATTATTATATTATTATTGAAATTAATTGAAATCTCATCAAAGAGTCGTACAACTATATATTATACAAGTCTTATTGATCTTGATTTATTTTATAATAATCGAGATCTATTTAGTATTATCTCTCATATAAATCCATTCATTATGTTGCGTGGCTTCTCTCTTTAAATCAGTTTTCACTCAATAAATTTGGAAACTAGTGCAAATTTCAAAATAGGATTTGAAGGAGGATTTCTATAGGGGCTAGGATCAAATGAGGCCCTAGAATTATAAAGTTCATGAGGGTCATCAAGGCTAGTATAGAACTTGGTTTTGCAGCTTTTTATCGAGATACGAGTATATTAAACATAATTATGAACTTAAAAGCCCTATTTGGCGGGTTCAGTTGTATGGAGGCTACGTGAAATAATGGACCTATGTTAACCATATTCAACAGGCTTTGTCTATGGTACCATAGAAGATTATGTGCCAAATTTCATTGAATTGTTTCCAAAATTGCGACCTGTAGTTTGATTACAAGGTTTACAACCCCTATTCGGGGGTTTAGTTGTATGAGGACTAGGTGAAATAATGAACCGATGTTAACCATTTTCAATAGGCTTAGTTCCTGGGATAAGAGAAGTTCATTGAATTATCTTCAAAATTGCTACCTCTAGTTTGAATACAACATTTATATGGACGGACGGACGGACATATCTAAATCGTCTCAGAAAATGATTCTGAGCTGATTGTTGGACCAACATTATTGTTCGTTACTAACATTAGCACAAAATCTTAAAAATCTTATTTTTTTAATAATTCATAATTATGGAATATTTTGATAAAAAATATACTTTAAACTCATTAAAAATAAATATCTTTCATTGACATAATTTTAATAAATGTTATGAAAAACTTATAAAATCTCTATTTAAGAAAAACAAGCTCTTAGTGACCTAATTAAACTACTAGTGACGAAATCCAACACATTTCTTTTTAATTATTTATTTATTTTTTTTTATCCCCCATATTCCAAAGTACAAATTATTCTCCAGCAAAATTTCAAATATAAAATCAATATATATTTATTTTTCTAGTTGTTGTATAATTTCTTCACTTTTTCACAGATTGGTAAATATTTAAAATTAGGCTGCAAAAGTATTACATGTAATCATCATCTACATTGTACATGTAAACTTAAAATGACTATTATTTAGACTGTTCATTTTTCTTACCAATTGCATGTGTGTCATTATATGCTTGTCCGTCTGTCTGTTTGTCTGCATGTCTTTTAAACTAAATTTGTCTAAAATTTATGTTTAATTTACCATCCAATGATGTGGTAGTTGTTGTTTGTTTGTTTTTTTGTCCGTTACACGTTCATAATAAGATCGTATCGTTCGTTATAGAGATACATTTATGTCATATTAAGTGTTTGATGATCATTATTGGTGTTGGTAATTTTGTACGTTTTGTAAAGCTATTTTAGCGATTTGAAGTAAGTGTACATATGATCATTAGGGTTGTTTTAATTACAACTTAAAATTTTTTTTCATATGACTATAATTACCTTATTATATATTCCAAGAGGTCTGCTCAACTAACTTGTTTTAAGCCTAATATCGGTTCCGTTTAAAAGTGTAAGAAGATTTTGGTTATACCCCTAATTTCATTCATTTATAGGTACATCTCGTTTTAGTTTTTAAGTTGTTTACAATCAACTTTCGTATTAGGTTTTGCCAAAAAGTTTTTGATTTCTGCAAAAAAAAAAAAAAAAACAAATAAGAATCTATAGTCAGGCCTGGCCGATCCTATGATACCCTACACCAGAGAATAGTATTTAAAAAATGTGGTTTACATTTAATAATAAAGCTATTAAGTTATTTTTCTTTAGTCCTAATTCCCTCTATATATATACTCTGGGTCGTTATTAAATTCTAAAACGATCTAACCATGTCCGTCTGTCCGTCCTCCTGTTGACATCTCATTAGGGTCTACACGGCAGAGAGCTAGAAAGTTGAAATTTTACATTAATATTTCCTATAGGTAAGGTTACTTTAGTATTTCGATATTGAAAATGGACCATATCGGTCTACGTTTTCGGATAGCCCCCATACATGTGGATGGGCAAATCAGTTTTAAAAGTTCGAGTATAGCGATGAAATTCAACACAAATAAGTTTCATATGACCCAAAATCTCCCTACCAAATTTTATGAAAATCGGTCCATTGGTGACATCACGTTAGGGTCTACACGGGGGGAGCTTGATAGTTGAAATTTTGCATTAATATTTCATATACTTAAGGTTATTTTAGTATTTCGATATTGAAAATGGACCATATCGGTCCACGTTTTCCGATACCCAACCATACAAGTGGATGGGCAAAACAGTTTTAAAAGTTCGAGTATAGCGATGAAATTCAACATAAATAAGATTCATATGACCATCGGATTCATCGGTCCAAAATTTACCCTTCTCTCCATATAAGGTCCACTTCAGAAAATGACTTCAACGCTCATTATTAGTTTAAAAATAAGAATTTGGCCATGAAATATGATATGAGTTAGTTTTTTACAAGCCAAAACCTCTCTACCAAATTATATGTGTATCGGTCTATAATTGACCCCCTATGAGGTCCCCTTTAATTACTCTAACGCTCATAACTGGCTTAGAAGTATGATTATAGCAATGAAATTTCGCAAAAGTAAATCTACAATGAAGGAAAATTTTTCCACCGAATTTTAATGAGAATCGGTACATACTTGACCCCCATATAAGTTCCCCTTCAAAATGTGACCTGGGGCTAGTGTTAAATGCATTCCGATCATTACGAAAATCACCAGTAACATTCAAACTGGCACAAAACTACGTTGTGTTAATTTTAGTAGAAATACTAGAACATTTAACATAATTATGGGCTCAAAAGCCCTACAGATTTTAATAATTTTCAATAGACTGAACCAATGGAAACGTCTGTATAAAGTTTTTATTGAATAATCTTGAAAATTGCGAGCTCTAGTTTATTAAAAGGTTTACATGATCGGACGGAAAGACGGATAGCCGGACGGACATAGTTAAATCGATTAAAAAATGATTATGAGCCGATTGGTATACTTTAAGTTGATTGCGGATTCATTATTTAAATACTTTACATATATCAGCACAAAATCAATATACACTCCTGTTTAAGTGGTGTAGGGTATTAAAAATGAAAACAGCTTAAACATATGCAGTAAATAAGATCGTAATTAATTCATAGTTTTTATTTGCAACCGATGAAATTATGATCAAAAGTTTACATTCTTGTAATATAAATAGGCTTATCTTATATGCAACAAAAATTTTAAATAGACTTACTTTTCTATGTCCAATGTAAATGTTTTTTAATCAAAAATAATTTTCTAAAAAATATTCTAAACAGTTCAAAACATTGCCAATATTTTCAACTCTGAAGCATTTTTTGTAAGTATTCAAATGTTTTATTTTAGAAAATTTACCAATAAAATGTTCTATAACAATTGTCAAATGTGACCATTTGGTTTAAAAGAAATTTTCCAAAGTTAACTTCTTTTTATTAAAAATATTTCAATTGCTCCAAAACTGTCTTTAAAAACTTTCCAATACAAAAACATTTCCATAAAAAATGCCCAATCTATTGGCGAAACTGTTCATTGTTGTTTATTGAAATCGGTCCAATGCAAACGTTTTTTATAGAAACTTATCGAATAATAAAACTTTTTTCAAACTAAATAAAAACTGTTAAATCGTTGTTTGTACAAAAATATTTAATACATTGAATTATATAAAAAAAACTGTTTAATATGGAATTTTTATAAGAAATTGACTTATGCAAAGTTTTCAATGCAAACATATTTTTCGCTAAAACTGTCCAATGTAGTCGATCTTTTCTTTTCAACACTATCCAATGTAATTTATTTTTTTTACAGAAAACTGTCCAATGCTGACCTTTCTTTATGAAAATTGTGCAATTCAGACAAAACTATTCAATAAACGATCTTCTCCTTTAAAAACTGTTCAATGCAAACTTTTTCTATGGAAAACTATCAAATACTGAACCTTCTTAAAAAAAATGGTCCAATGCAGAATTTTTTATGGAAAATTAGCCAATGCAGTCGCACATTTATGGAATATGGTTCGATGCTTACACTTTTGTATAAAAACTGATCAATGAAAACATTTTTTTATAGAAAACAGTCCAATTCAACCACTTTTATATAAAAAACTGTCTAATGCAAGCAATTTATCCAATGCAAGCATTTTTTTATAGAAAACTATCCAATGCTGACCTTTTTTTAGACAAATTGTGCAATACAATCATTTTTATACAAAAAACTGTCTAATGCAAGAAATTTTATATATGACTTGACTTAGCTATTCAATGCATAAATTTTTTTATATAAATTTGTCCAATGCAAACATTTTTTCTAAAAATTTGTCCAATGCAAACATTTTTTCGATAAAAAAACTGTCTAATGCTGAACCTTTTTATATACAAATTGTCCAATGGATACATTTTTTATGGAAAACTGTCCAATACAATTACTTTTATATATAAAACGGTCCAATGCTAACACAATGCATAAACTATTTTATATAAATTTGTTCAATGCAAACATATTTTTCTACAAAGTTTGTCCAATGCTAATGTTCTCTTAGGGAATTTTGTTAAATACAGACACTTTTCTATTAAAAACTGTTTAATGCAAACACTAAAGAAAAATGCTCAATGCATTGATTAGTGTACGCGGAACTATTCAATGCATACAATTTTAATAGAAAACTATTCAATGCAAAACTTTTTTTCCACAAAATAATCCAATGCAGTCTCATATTTATGACATTATGTAAATAACTGTACAATGCATTGACTTAGCTTAACAAAACCATTCATTTAATAAAAATTTTTATAAAAAAAATATACAATCAAAAGTTTTTACAAAAAATTATTAAATACCAACACTATTTTCTAATAAATTGACCAATGCAGATTATCTTCTAGGAAGTTTTGCTAAATATAGAAACTTTTTTATTTACAACTATCTAATGCTAACTGTCTAGTGACTAAACTATACAAAACAATTCAATGCATTATTGTTTTTATAGAAAATAGTCCAATGCAACATTTTTTCTACATAATAATCCAATGCACTCTTATATTGATGCCATTATGGTAAAAACTATTCAATGAATTGATATTTTTATAGGAAACTGTTAGTCAATAACCATTTTCCTTAAAAAAAATGTACAATGCAGGCATTTTTTATAAAAAACTGTTTAAAATATTTTTCTACAAAATTTTCAATTTTTTAAAATTATTTTCAGAAAAATGTTTTTAATGCTAAAAAAATTTAAATAGTTCTTTTTTACAAAATGAGTCAATGCACATGACTATTAAGAAATATTGTTCAATGCAAAAGCATTTTGATAGAACACTGATGCTCACACTTTTATGCAAAAAATTTATTCAATTCAGTTAAAATTTATAAGAAATTAGACAAATTTTTATTAAAATACAAAATTATTCAATGCAGATGATTATTTATGAAATATTAACCAATGCAGAGACATTAACATAGAACTGTGACCAATGCTCACACTTTTATGCAAAAAATTATTTAATTCAGTTAGAATTTATAGAAAATTACACAAATTTTAATTAAAATACAAAATTATTCAATGCAGATGATTATTTATGAAATATTGTCTAATGCTGAGGCATTTCTATAGAATACTGAACAATGCTCACACTTGTATGAAAAATATGATTCAATGCAATTATAATTTATTGGAAATTATACAAAATTTTATTAAAATACAAAATTATTCAATGAAGATGATTATTTAAGAAAAATTTTCCAATGCTGAGGACAATGAACTTCCAAAGAAGTGAAAAAGATGTGAAATTTACATCATTGAACTGCTGAAAAAGATATAAAAAAGTCCTTTTTATTTGATTGTAAATTCACTACTCCTAAAATCATTCTCAATATGTAATTTTTATGTTCTTTTCTTGGAAGTTATAAAAATAGTATTATTTTCGGTTATTTCGAAGTCATTAAACATTACTTCCACAGAAGGTAAACAAATTCAATTCGTGACACTTTTGGAGTAGTTATAAATATTATTCTTTAGGAAGTACTTCGCTTTATCTTTTCAGAGAATATATATTATTTCCAAAAAATATAAAAACAAGTGAAAAATTGTATTAAACAATTTCCTAGCTCCTATATGATATTTCCGAAATTCCATTTACTGCTTTCAGTCATCAACAATATAAGCAACTTGCACATATTGAAACTAAAAATTAAATTATTACAAATAATTTCAAATAGTTAAGTGCCTATAAGGTATTTATTTGTAGTTTTAAACAAAAAACACAATATTTAAGGTATGAAAGTAATTTCACCTTACAGTGCACAATAATTTATGTCACTTTTTACTTACAATTTCGACGAACATGTGGGTATGAGGTAAGTACATGCGTCTAGTATACTTACTGTAATACGCACATTGTCTATACTTTGCTTTGAATGTGTAATTTATGTTTTGTTTTTAGATTTTTCTATCAATTTAAAATAAACAACTATAACAACAAAAGGCAATAAGAAATTTACAACTTTTAGTTAATCACTTTTAGGCCTAAACCAAAAAACTGCATACTTACAGTGTTTCTTGTTCGTATGATGTAACAATTTCTTACTGCCTCTCCTGTAAATAGCCGCTAGTTATTTGGTTTATGTTAAAATATATACATATATAAAACAGATTTATAAATTTACGTCTGTATAAAAAAACCAGTACAACTTTTAAAATTCGGTATTAAAGCAAAAAAATGTTTTTGAGTATTTAAAACAGTTTCTTATCAAAAACTCTACGTATAAACAGATTATTGAATGCAGTTTTTATTTGTGTTATATTATTGTTTTTCTTGGGTTATAAAAATATTTTTATAACACATTTATTCGTTAACATAAGTGTGTTATTTTATAAGTACTTACTATTTCGTTTTTTTTTTTAACATGTAGAGAAGTACTTAAAAAATACCAGAGATTAAATTAAATAATCATTATATAGAGCAAATAGTTAACTGAATTTATGTAAATGAAACTATAATTAATTAATTAATTGAAAAATGTTTTCTTAACAGTTCAACTGGGAATTTTGTTATGTAATAAATTGGAATATTGGGATCAAATCGAACAAAAACTATAGTACCATATAGTGGTTCCGAACATGGTTCTGAAATAAAATTGAACTAGAACTGAACTAGAACTGAACTAGAACTGAACTAGAACTGAACTAGAACTGAACTAGAACTGAACTAGAACTGAACTAGAACTGAACTAGAACTGAACTAGAACTGAACTAGAACTGAACTAGAACTGAACTAGAACTGAACTAGAACTGAACTAGAACTGAACTAGAACTGAACTAGAACTGAACTAGAACTGAACTAGAACTGAACTAGAACTGAAGTAGAACTGAAAGTATAAACATTCATGAAGGGAATTTCCAATTATGATCTATGGCGAAGAGAATCAATGTCCGTCTGTTTTTATAAAAAATATCATTTAAAATATCACATTTTTAGGAAAGAATTAAATAATAAATTCAAGATCAGAGCAAATGAGTTAGCGCACATTTTATTAGAGCTAAATCATAATGAATGAACTTAAAAGCCATTAAACCAATTAATATCAAAATTAAAGTTTAAAATTTAGTTCCTTTCATTTATCATCAAATGTGTACTATTTATTTGTTAACATAAACTTACTGACCGACAGATCCAATAAACCATATAATATATATCTGTATACTCATTCACTTTCATTCACTTAAAACCCAAAATCGAGTAAAACCTGACAAATACGATAAATATGCAATTTATAAAGAAAGTATGTTCACATACCTGTAAACATACTCTCTTGGTAAGTTCAAGGCATCTATTTTAATACATGAAATTGTAAAACAATACAAACTGTCGTCACTCTAATAATAAAAATTTATTTATAATAAAAAAAATAAATAAAAAATAGAAAAAGAAATTGTTATATTGCCACGTTTTGTTTTGAAAACCTGCAAGAGACTGTTAAAACAACTAAATACGAATCGCACATAATTGAAATGCGCTGCCACAATATCTGCTAGAGCGAGGTAATATGGAAAAAGTCACTTTACAAAAATTAAATTCAAATTTTTAAAAACAAATATAATTTTTTTGGCCGGCAGCAAAGCAAACTGTTAAGACAATAATGATAAGTGATGGGCAGATATGTAATGCGTCTGCGTCACAGAGACTGAAATTTTGTACATATTTTGTGTGATCAGTGCGTATGTAAAGTATTTTAATAAAAGTTGAATGAATACAATTTTGACAAATTCCCTTAAAAATTTAAAGCAACTAATTAAGTGTAACTCACAGTGAATGTAGGCGACTTTATAAAAGAACTAAGTGAAATGTTTTTATATGAATGTGTGTGTGAGCTTTGCTGAAAGTGAAATGTTTATACTAATAGAGAAAAACAATTCAGACGGCAGTGTTGTTGAGAATTATAGCACCATATGTTATACCAAAACATATAGTCTAGTTTATAAACCATTATATAAATTAGTCTACTGTCTAGTCTTTAGTTTAGTTTTATAATCAATTTTAGTGGTATAGTCTATAGTCGTTAGACTATAGTTCAGTTCTTGTTCAGTTCTAGTTCAGTTCTAGTTCAGTTCTAGTTCAGTTCTAGTTCAGTTCTAGTTCAGTTCTAGTTCAGTTCTAGTTCAGTTCTAGTTCAGTTCTAGTTCAGTTCCATTTCAGTTCTAGTTCAGTTCTAGTTCAGTTCTAGTTCAGTTCTAGTTCAGTTCTAGTTCAGTTCTAGTTCAGTTCTAGTTCAGTTCTAGTTCAGTTCTAGTTCAGTTCTAGTTCAGTTCTAGTTCAGTTCTAGTTCAGTTCTAGTTCAGTTCTAGTTCTGTTCTAGTTCAGTTCTAGTTCAGTTCCAGTTCTAGTTCAGTTCTAGTTCAATTCTAGTTCAGTTCTAGTTCAGTTCTAGTTCAGTTCTAGTTCAGTTCTAGTTCGGTTCTAGTTCAGTTCTACTTCAGTTCTAGTTCAGTTCTAGTTCAGTTCTAGTT
>NC_060954.1:50085469-50087171 GCF_022045245.1 Lucilia cuprina
GACTAGACTATAGACTAGACTATAGACTAGACTATTGACTAGACTATAGACTAGACTATAGACTAGACTATAGACTAGACTATAGACTAGACTATTGACTAGACTATATACTAGACTATAGACTAGACTATAGACTAGACTATTGACTAAACTATATACTAGACTATAGACTGAACTATATACTAGACTATAGAATGAACTATAGACTAGACTATAGACTAGACTATTGACTAGACTATATACTAGACTATAGACTAGACTATAGACTATACTATTAACTAAACTATATACTAGACTATAGACTGAACTATATACTAGACTATAGACTGAACTATAGACTAGACTAGCTAAAAACTTGCATAAATTTACGCACTTTCTTAAGATATAGAGCATCTCAGTTGCAAGCAATAAAAATGTATGAAAAGTAAAAACCAAAAAAAAGAGAAATAGTATATAATAATTGTAACAGAACCCGCTTTTTTCTTGTTGCAACATTTACAAAAGTTTTTTTGACTTCCTGTATCTAAAACAAACACTCAATATGCCAGCAACAAGTTGCATTAACTTGATCTTAAAGACCAGATTTTTGTTAAATACACACAGATGATCAGACAATAAACTCCTAAAAACACTTGCAGGGGGCAACAAAAAAGTCTATAGAGAAAATTATTAATTTGCAAAAACAAAAAAAAAAAAAAAAACACTAACAACCAGTTTAAATAATTTTGTTTTTTTTCAAAAAAAAAAACATAGTTTTTTAAATGCAGTTATTTATCGAGTGTCATGAATTGTTTTTATTTATTTGTATATTTTTATTACTTTAAATCTTTATTTTTTCGTTAATATCAACTTCCTTCCTGGTATTTTGCGAGTTTGTAATCAGGTGTCTGTCAACATTTATTAGTTTTTATAAATGAAACGTAATGAATTTTTTTGGTTGAATTAAAAACTCATTTAAGACTTTCAATTGCTATACGAGTGGACATCAGACATTAAAATCAAAATCAAAGCAGCCAACTAAATAAATAAGTTGTTTTGTTGTTTTTTTATTTTTTGTATAAACAAATTTCACTTTTAGCTTTTTGCAGTGTGTTAATGAAAATGCAAGAAATTATTGTCGATTTCTAATTATTTTTTTACGCCTTTTATTGTTTTTTTTTTCATACATTATAGGTAAAGAAAAAAAAAAAAAATATAATAATTGTAAACTAAAAGTACACACGTCTTATTTAGTCAGTATAACCATGCATTTTAATCAATAATCCAAAAAATTCACACTTTAACATAAAACACGAAAAAATACTACAAGTTAATAAATACTTTACTTGATTTCAGTTCCAAATCAATTGGCCAAATAAAAGGGAAATTAAATATTTTCAAAATAAATCCGCAATTGTTTCTACAGAAGTGAGTAAACAAATAGCAATATCAATCTCATTAAACTATCCAAAGAGCTGTGTACAATCAAGCAAATATCTAAACTAGAATAGAACTAAAGCTGAATTAGAACTAAACTAAACAACAACTTAACTAGATTAGAACTGGAGCTGAACTAGAACTAAAGTAGAACTAAACTAGAACTTAGCTAGAACTAAACTAAACTATAACTGAACTAGAACTGAACTAGAACTGAACTAGAACTGAACTAGAACTGAACTAGAACTGAACTAGAACTGAACTAGAACTGAACTAGAACTGAACT
>NC_060954.1:50087271-50103689 GCF_022045245.1 Lucilia cuprina
TTATGTCCAGGGTGATGATGGCACAATACTTTTTGTTCATACCTTTTCCATATATAGCAGATTTCGCCATACTTATCACAGTGTTAATTGCATCAATCGTTGAGCGCGCTTTCCGAAATCCGAACTGTCTTTCCGAGAGTCCCCTTGCTCTTTCCACTGCTGGGAGTAGTCTATTGTAAATGACCCTTTCCAGGGCTTTACCTATAGTATCCAATAGACAAATCGGTCTATAGGATGATGGCTCTCCTGGTCTTTTGTTGGGCTTTGGTATTAGAACCAACCTTTGCTTTTTCCACGTAGTAGGGAATTTTCCTAAACGGAGGCAATTGTTAAATATATTAGCAAATACCTGTGGTTTAGTCTTCAGGGCTATTTTCAGTGCCCTGTTTGGTATTCCGTCCAAGCCTGGAGCTTTTCTGTCGCCAATTTTTGATGTTATTTCTAGGATTTCTTCCTCTGACACTTCTTCAATAGGGATTTCGTTATATGTTGATATCTCCTGCCACGGATGGCCTTTTGGGAATAGCACTTCAACTATTTTTCCAAGCAGTTGTGGGCATTTCACCTGAGTACTCTTTTGTCCCTTTAGGCGTGACATTACTATTCTATATGCACTTCCCCAGGGATTCGAATCGACTTCATTGCAAAGTTGTTTAAAACAGTCTTGTTTGCTTCTTTTGATAGCCATTTGGAGGCTTCGCCTGGCCATCTGGTATGCTTGTCGCCGGGTATTTGAGTCTTGTCTAGACCTTCTTCGTTGAAATATTCGTCTAGCTTTAAGACACTGTCGCCTAAGTTCTGCGATTTCAGAGTTCCACCAATAGTTTGGTTTCCTCTTGTCTGATTGCCTTCTTCGTGGCATTGAGGCATCGCAAGCCTTCTTTAGAGCGTCCATAACGTCCTTTTCGTCAATTCGGGTTCCCTCGGACGGCAAAGAAGAATTGAATTCTATAAGGAACAATTCAGGATCAAGTTTGTCGGATGCCCATCCCGGAGGATAGGATGTTATCCTTGAGCTTTTTTGCAGCGTGATTTCATTTCCAAAAGAAAATACTATAGCTTGATGGTCACTGTGGGTATAGTGATCGCTTACCATCCATTTAAGATCCCTTGAGAGACAGGGACTTACGAATGTTATGTCCACAATTGAACCAGATTCTCCTCTTCTAAAAGTTTGTGAGTTTCCAGTATTGGCAAGGACTAGATCGAGCTGACTAAAGGCTTCTAAAAGTATACGTCCTCTTGCATTTGTGGAGATACAGCCCCAATTAACCGCCCATGCGTTAAAATCACCAGCTATAATTTTAGGGTTATATTTCACAGCATCTTTCACAAGCCTATCTATGAATAATTCATATTCATTTAAGGGAATGTTTGGTGAGACGTAACAACTATAAAAGTAGATACCTCCGATTTTTGTTCTTACGAAACCTTCATCCGGGGTTTTCATTGAATCCTGGAATGCATATTTGCCACAAGACCAGATTGCTGCTTTCCCTGTCTTATCCTTCTCCCATACGCTGCTGTATAAATTTTTATACTGCTCGCAGACTATCGCTATGTCCAGGTCCATCTCTATAATTGTCTGGCTAAGAAGGTCTTGGGCCGCCGCACAATGGTTCAGATTTAACTGTATAATTTTCATCTTATAAGAGAGCTAAGCGCCTTCTTAAACACCGGACATTTACTGCTACCAGCTATATGTCCAGTTTCGAGGTGATTATTAGCTACACAAAACATACATTTAGGTTCAGATGTGCAGTCATTTGCAAAGTGGTTTGCTTCACCACATCTACGACACAGTTTTGACCTGTCAACACTGCTGTTACAGCTACTAGATATATGTCCGAATTCTAGACATCTGAAACAACGTTTGAGTACGATGGGTTCTCGTACACGACAGACCGACCATCCAATTTTGAGCTTTCCCATTTTTAGAGCTTTTTGGGCAAGTGCATCTGGAAGGCTAATTTTAGCCGTTTGTGTGCCACCGTAGGCTTTTCGGATATTCTTAACCACATTTTCCTCCAAGGCCGGTGCGTTAAGTTGGTCCTTCAGTGCAGCACAAATATCCTCCTTCGTTGTGATTTCGTCGAGGTCCTTGCACTCTATTAACGTCTCACTGACTTTTGTTTGTATTTTAGCACTTTCTCCTAGAGATTTTCCAACTAGATCGTTGAATACATCTGTCTCATCTCTGTCAGAGCTGCTAATTTCTAGCAGCAATTCTCCTTTTAGTGTTCTGCGAATTCGGCGAACATTTTTCCCAAAGTTCTTGAGTGCCGGATCGGCTTTTATTTTGCGCAATATATCTGCGTATGTGGTTTTACCATTTGCAGAGATTATCATCGCATTAGGCCTGCTTTTGTTTTGGCGCCTACTCTTTTTTCGCCTTACCGTTGACCAGTTAGACGACGATGCGGTATTATCCTCTACACATGAATTTTGTCTGGTCTGTAATATTGTGTATGATCTTATCTAAATTGTGGTAATGTTTCACTTTCCTCCTTATTTCGCCGTCTTTTCATAAGTTTGCACATTTCAGTCTTTCAGATACTTTCATTAGCTCCATGAAAAAGTTGCAGAAGAAATGTCTAATATTTTGATAGACGTTTTAAGTTAATATGTTTGAATGTATTTCAATAGTTGACAGGAGCCACATGGCTAATACTACTAACATACATATATTATATAATTTATGCCGTTTAATTGTTAACTCCATAAAGAAAGTAGAGGTATAAATATAGTTGAAACATAATTCAAATTAATAATTTGTAAGAAATTTTTAAAATTTCCAATATTAAGGAAATAATACATGAATAGTTAATTTGGTAGCATTGCTATAATAGTGATATATTACCAAATTTTAAGAAGTTAAAAAGAAATTTATGAAAACTTTATAATATTATGGTAGGTCATAAACCTTTTCACTTTTCTTTAGCAACGACAACAACAAAAATAGAAGTTAGTTAAAAAAAAGTGAAAAAAATACGTACACATTATATGCAGATATATTACTAAACACCTTCTCAAAATTGAATTTTAAATCAATTTTTAATTTCAAGTGCGTGTGCCACTCATCGTTTTAACATTTAACGAAAGAAAAAAAATCACATTCAAACATGTTTTAGTTTTTTTTTTAATAATTTTTTTGTTCATATTAAAGACAATACCTACTCGTATGAGTGTAAGTACAAATTAATGTTCATGTTCATTTACAATATTGTTTAACATAAAGAAATAAATGAAAAAAGCAATTTCAAGTGAAAATTTCTTTTTAATATTATTTTTTTTTCTTACACTTTTTTTTATTAATGTATACGAATTGAATGGAATTTAAAGCAAAAGCTAAAGAAATATAAGTAAAAAAAATTATGTTCATAAATAATAATTGTGTCTTTAACGTCATTGATATTGTATTGCAACCTTAACTGAAAAAAAACAAACAAATTAGAAAAAAATTATGGTCATGTATGAAATTAAAAAAAGTGCTTATTGCTTAAGTCTTTTGTTTTGGTGAGGTAATATTGAGTTTATTATTTAGTAAGTTTATTTATTACTAAGTTTAATATAAAATTATTTAATTTGTAGTATTTTGTTATGATATTTGCTTTAGAATTTTAATAAGATATTATTTTTTTTTTTTTTGAAATTTCTATTATTATAAAAGTTTTAAAGAGGCCCAATATAAGAGGACATTTTTATCACCAACACATTTGCAGTTAAATAAAGAGCCACTAACCCAACTGTTCTAGTTTGGAGTACGTGATATATTATAACGACCAAGTATTACTGGTAAAAAGATCATAATTCACAAAAAAATGTGTTTGTCAAACTTATATATTAGTAATTAGAAAAAGTTGTCATTGTAAATAGAATGAAAAAACGTATACAGCTTCTAAATTTTTACTGGCAAGATGACTAATGAATTGGAAAGTATATATGTAACACCTTAAGAGGATTACTATAAAAATCAGTAGTGTGATTCATCCTTCTATAAAACTTCTTCCGTTTGTCTGTCCGTCCATCCTCCCCCCCGGGGTCATGTTACCTTGGTGAGACCTCTTTATTGTATAAAGAGGTGACCAATACCTCCAGTCTGGCCGGGACTGAAAAATTGATTACAGTCTACTGCTTGGCTTAGTCCATGCAGTTTAGACCAAAGCACCGCATAATCTGATATTACGGATGGCCAGTTGCCCGCAGGACTATGTCCTGGCTGGTCAGTTGGTTGAGGTTCCTTCAGGATCCAAGTAGTGGCTGTGGTTTAAACCTTAAAGACTGATGCATGATAATAGTCAATATTTCAGGATAAGTTCGGTGCTGTTGCCGAAAACAACAGATACCCCACAGATGGAGTGACTGTGGGACTAAGCGTTGGAAATGAGTTGGTATTAATTGCATATGGTATGGGATGAATGTGAGGTTCGGCGGCCCTTACCCCACCCATCTACCTAATGAATGTGTCGTATGTTTTTCTATTATGAATGTGTCGTATGAATGAGATACATATGATACCATTGAATTTTTCCTTCTTATCTAGATATGTTCAGAGTTTAATCTGTTCATATCAGAATTACCACAGTTTGTCCCTGTGAGTAAGAACAATGTTTACGGCTTATTGATGGATCGTACTGCGTTCTTCATTGAAGAACAAAAGGGCGATGGTAGACCGTTCTCAAGTCTACCCAGTTGATGAAAAAAACCACCGAGAGATAATGCCGTCAAGGCAGGTGCTCACGTTAAAACTCTCCACATTTCTGTCCGTCCATCAATGTGTTCATCCGTCCGTTCACGCAAACTTTTTAATCGAACTGCAGGTCGCAATTTTAAAGATAATTTAATAAAATTTATTACAAAATCCTCTATTGCCCCATTGACGAAACCACTCAAAACGCAAATCTAAAAATCCTTTCTTAGTCGATCTACTAAACGAAAAGTACATTTACTATTAAAATTTCTTGATTGTAGGCTTAGCCGTTTCGGATATTTTTGTTAAGCTATGTCCGTCCGTCTGTCTGTCCATCAATCCGTGTGTTCGTCTGTCTGTCTGTGTGTTCGTCCATCCGTCCGTGTAAATTTTATAATTAAACTACAAGATACTTTAATAAAATAATTTACAAAATCTTCTGTTCTGCCATGGACGAAACCCATTCAAAATGGTTAAAATCGGTCGATTATATAACCTAGCCTCCATACAACTAAACCCACCGAATGGGACATTTAAGTTTACAATTATGTTTAATAATCTCGTATCTCGACAAAAAGCAATAAGAAGCCTCTCTTCAAAATTTGAATTAAATGTCCACAATAAATGGCTTAACTAAATCTAAAGTAAAATACTTAAACACATTTTATATTTGTAACAGGTTTAGGGTATTATATGGTCGTCCCCGCCTGACTATAATTTCTTACTTGTTTTTCACTTGTTGTTAGTTCAAAAAACTCTTTTTGTCAAACTAATCTAATGATTTATGATCAACACAAGTACCTACTTAAAATTAACATAAATTTAACATTTTCTTTAAAGAAAAAATTTTTTGTCTACATTTCTATCACCACCCACTTGAAAATTACATCTTCGTTAAGTAAATGACCTCTTAATCTCGAGAAAAAAAGGTTAAATAACAGTTGGATATAAATACCAAACCCAAATACATAATAATGTAGTTACTTTAAGTCAAAGAAAAACTAACCACAAATAATAACAATTGCGACAAGTGTCTAAAGTACTATTTTCCAAAACTACCACAAACGACCTTCATTTGTATAACCCAGTAAAGTATCGGGGGATTTTTTTTCTATAATTTATATATCTTTCTCTCTCTCTCTCTGTCTCTCTCAAAACCAGCACCAAGTTGTTTTCCCACCTTAATCAGGCGTTAAGTGGCTAAAAATCAGTTGGTGTTCAAATTAAGTTTAAAATGTAAAAATGCGGAAAACAATACAAAAACAAAGCACAGTTTTTTTGCAGAAAAAAAAAATTAATTGTTGTGGGAACATTTTTTTTCGGTTTATAAAGTTAACATAGAGTTTAAAATGTAATACATATTTTTTCATAAATTTTATACTTAGTCATGTAGTTGTAATGAGAAAAAAAATTAATTTGCATAAAAAACTAAAGTAAATTTTACAAGATTTAATATAAGATTAAGAATTTACGTTTTTTATTCTTGGTCGAATAATTCTAAACTTTGGTTTTTTGAACAATTAATTACAATGATGTAATGATTGTGACTCAAATTTATGATTTGTATAATGAATAAATAAAAATAAATTGATATTTAAAGTAAATCTGTTTATACTTTCAAAATTCCGAAATTAATCGTAGAATACTTGTGAAAATTTCATCACTACTGCTCCATTTCAGTAGTTTTTGCTTTAAGTTCATTCATTAGTCAATAGATTGCTCTATAAACTTGTCAATAAGATATTCGTATTATTTACGAATAGTAAGTCCCCAGCAAAATAAGACCTTCCAAAGAGGAACTCTATGGAGGAACTCCCCCCGGGGGCATGTTACCTTGGCGAAGACCTCCGCCTTGGTGTTATTGCAATCCCGGGGTATAAAGAGGGCCCAATACCTCCAATCTGACCGGGATTGAAAAATTGGTGTTTCAGTCTACCGCTTGGCTTAGTCCTTGCATAGATTGCCGGAGGTCTGACCAGAGCACCGCATAATCTGGTACTACAGGTGGCCAGTTGCCCGCAGGACTATGTCCTGGCTGGTCAGTTTTTTGAGGTTCCTTCGGGATCCACGTAGTGGCTGTTGGTTAAACCCAAATTCGCGGGAAGAGTATAAGTGGCGGTTAAAAGACTGATGCATGATAATAGTCAATATTTCGGGATAAGAGTTCGGTGCTGTTGCCGAAAATCAACAGATTCCCCACAGAGGAGTGACTGTGGGACTAAGCGTTGGAAATGGGTTGGTGTCAATTGTATATGATAAATAATGAATGTAGAGGTATGCGGGCCTTACCCCACCCGTATACGTAAGTAAATGAGTGTGTCGTATGTTTTTCTCTATGAATGTGTCGAATAAATGAGATGTGTGCTGGGTTGAATGATGATGGATGAAAGATATCATATACAAGTGATACCGATTAATTTTCCTTCCTTGTCCAGATGTGTTCAGAGTATACTCTGTTCATATCAGACTTACCACAGCGTGTCACTGTGAGTAAGAACGATGTCTACGGCTTATTGATGGATCGTGCTTCGGTCCACCGGTTACGTCTCTAGGTGCTGTTGCCGAATCAACAGAGCCATAGTAGTGTGGTTGTCTTACAACGTGACTACTTTGGCAAGAGATTAGATAGCTCGAGTACTCCAGCAAAGTACTTGCGCATGGTACCGGTCATAGCCAATGTGCAAAAATTGCCACCTGAGTCTTCATTGAAGACAAAGGGGCGATGGTAGACCGTTCTCAAGTCTACCCTGTGGATGAAAAAGACCACCGTGAGATAAGGCCGACACGGCAGGTGCTCACGTTAAAGCTCTCGACAGTCTATGGAGGAACTGAAAAAAGACCTAAAGAAGTGATGATTTTAACACAGGCTAGTTAAAAAGAGGGATGTTCTTTTAACTTGATTCTAAATTCACTACATCTAAAGTCATTCCCAGGAAGTAATTTTTATGTTTTTATTTTTGAAGTTATTAGGAAGTGAAGTTGTAGTATTATAGAATATTGGATTAATTTTTTGGATTGTTATCACTTCTTTGGAAGTCAATAAAACATCACTTTCATAGAAGGTAAACAAATTACACCTACATTTAAAGTGGTGATAAATGTTATTCTGTTGGAAGTACTTCGTCTTAATTTTGCTGGACCGTATACATTCTAACGTTACTGACTAGCTGACTAGTTCATCATAGCACACTCTAAACGGTTGATGTTAGAAAGTTGAATTATTGGACAGGACATTGGTCTCACAATATATCGATCCACATAGAGAGCATGTTATGAAATTTTAATCATTAGTCACAATGTATTGATCACTTGCATAATCAGATATATTCTAAACTAATAACCTTTTGGAAATTTACCCTTTTGTCATTTCTTTTTCGGTACTAAATATTGTTAAATGTTATATTTTCAACGTTAAACGAATACAAAAACAATTTCATTAACACAAACGAACTTTCAAACAAATAATTTCTGTTATTTTTGCCACGACATTAGCAAAAACATATGTTTAAAGGGGGCTGCACTTTTAACCCTTTGATTAAAAAGAAAGGTTGCATATATTTCGGTTTTAAGGGCAACATTATTTGAATTGAACACGTTATAGGTATGTGTGTGTGCAGAAATACATTTTTTCACAAAAGGACTCAAAGAAGGCAACGAGGCAAAATAAGGGCAACATTTATGACAGAAAAGAAATCACCATAAAATTTCATATGTTTTTTTAATTAGTCTTTTAATTCAATTGTAAATAAATAGTTACCCCCAGGGGCACTATGCCTTGTACCTCTAGTATGTGGGGACTATAGAATATATTTGATCATCACCAGTTGATCAAATGTATTCTTTGTTGTTTGACATGGAGTCGAACCAGATATCCACAGATATCTGAGACCACGGTAATAGAGAGCTTGCAGGTCAGAGTCACCTTTGGGGTACACAGAGTGACTGTGGTTTAAAAATAAATTCGCGAGAAGAGAATGTCGTTTAATAGACTTAAATTTTAATTCTGAATGATTTGACATGGAGTCGAACCAGATATCCACAGATATCTGAGACCATGATAATAGAGAGCTTGCAGGTCAGAGTCACCTTTGGGGTACACAGGGTGACTGTGGTTTAAAAATAAATTCGCCAGATGAGAATGTCGTTTAAAAGACTTAAATTTTAATTCTGGATAAGTTTGGTGCTTTTGTCAAAACAACATATACGGCATAGAGAAGTGAACTTGGGAAACAAACGCGTTGAAGCCTTATTAAGTGGGAGTTAATAGGCAAGTCAATGGATTTATGAATTCAACAGTCAATAACCAATAGAGTATCAGTTTTTTTGAATATAGTCAACAGAGTAGTCATTAAACTATTCCACAGTTTAGTCAATTAACTAATTGTTAGACTATTAAGTAAATATTCAAATGACTAACCCATTGACTAATTTATATAATGACCATATGTAAAATTAAGTACTATTTGAGAATTTTATATTTGAATCAAAATAAACAGGTTAGGTAATCTTGTTAGGTAAAATAAATGC
Organism: Lucilia cuprina; assembly: GCF_022045245.1. Classification (NCBI taxonomy): domain Eukaryota; kingdom Metazoa; phylum Arthropoda; class Insecta; order Diptera; family Calliphoridae; genus Lucilia; species Lucilia cuprina. The sequence goes on from NC_060954.1 coordinate 50,096,489, forward strand.
CACGTTTGCCAAATACATTAACTAGTCTGGTCGACCGGAGGTGGTGGATTCGATTCCAACTTGAGGCACTGGTTAAGGAGCGCACAACAGGCCCGAAAGAGGCCATATGAATATCATTCTTTTAAACTAACTAACTAACTAACTAAGTAACGGTTGTATGAGGCTAGGTAAAAAATAAACCGATTTTAAACATTTTCGTCTTATCTTTTATCAACTTATCTTAAAAATTGCGACCTGTACCGTGCACACAAGGTTTCATAGGCACACAGACGAATGGATGGAAGAACAAACAGACGGACATAGATTAGTCAACTTAGTAAGTGATGTGTTTGCCCATTTGTTACATTTTAAATTACGTTAAAATATAAAACAAACACTTAAATAAAAACTCTTTTGGCTTATGTTAAGCCCACTGCTTTTTTTCATCGACATTATCTTCTCGTTCGATCATATTCACATGCTTGGCTCTAAGGAATTTGGGCCGTTTCGTGTTCGGAGCGGAGTCTTGAAATAGTTTAATGATCACGGTTCAGATAACATCGGTAATTATGTTATTAAAATGCTCACATTTACTTATACATAGCATTTTAAGTTATTATTTATAAGTTGTTATTAAAGTACTTCTATGTAATCAGTATAATATGTAGTAGACATTGAAAAGTATGTTAATATGTAAAAGGTTGCAATTGCTAGTTATTACCTTATTTCTCATATTCAAATATTTTAGAAATCATATGTATAATTCAAAGCAAATTTCTATATCAAACTTAAGAAAAAGATCATGCATAAGAATATAAAAGTAGATCGATCTGATTCCACTGAGAGATCTTAAAGTTTTGCAGTAAAACTTTAAATTTTCATAACTCAAAATAGTTTTAAATTGAATTTTTATTTGATTTATTTATCAAAAAGTTGCAATCAAATTATTATCTAATTTCTATGACAATTGAAAATACAAATATTTACTCTGTACACATACAAATTGATTTACCCCAAAATCCCGTAGCCGCCACTACATTAAAGTAAATTTAATTATTCAATTTCTTTTTATTTTGCTTTCTTTTACTTTCAATTTCATCGCCTAATAATTGTTGTTTTAAATTAGAAATTTAAATATTACGTTTTTTTGCTGTCAATGTATTTAAGATTCCATTCGAGTAATCTGAAAAAAAAACGAAAATTACATCATCGTTATCATTTAGTATAATTTTACTTAAGCATTTTACGCACCTCACTTAAATGTAATAATCGCCATTTGATTAATGATCAAGATGATCTTTTTTTTGTTATTTTTGTTTAAGACAAAAAGAGCAGTTAATTGTCGACAAAATGTTATTTGTTATATAGACTAATAATGTTAATGTTTTTTTTTTTTATTTTAATTTTTTAAAGTTTATCTTTTTATATATTTTTTTTTTTTTTGTAAATTACATAAAAAAGAAGTTATATGTTCATTTAAGTTATTGTCCAGTTTAATGATCTTGTTAAATGTATTTTGTTTAAACTTGATTATTTTTCATTTAATTTGTTAAACAACATTTTTGTTTACTTTTTTTTCATAATAAAAGGAGATGAAAATGTTAGGCTTGTTAAACTAGTGTAGAGAGTTAATATTGCCATATCTTTAACTCTATAATAAAATATTTTTAATATTTGTTACATAATTTTACCCTATTTTGTCAAAATGGAGCTAAAAATTTTTGTCTGCCCTAATATCCTACCGACATGGGGGTTATACAAAGTAATTCATTATATGATCAATTACAATTACTTTTAATGCCTAATTTAGGAATAGCCAATTACTTGTAATTATAATTAAAGGTTTTTCAATTAAAAGTACTTGTAATGTGTAACCAGTAACAAATTGATCAATACCTATTAACATTAACTTTTTATTGTTATTGAAATTACCAAATGTAATTAATTGTAATTGCAACCATGGTATTACTAACTACAAATTACATGTAATTAAGAAACAAATTTCACAAACAAATTATAATGTACAAAACTTCAATTACAATCTAAAATAATTGTAATTGGCAAAACTTTAATTAAAATTAAAAATATTTGTAATTGAATGCAAGTTGCAATTCCTTCAATTGTAATTGAAAATTAAATTATTACCACTCGAGTCTGCTATGCAGCAATGCTTATATAAGTGCAGATATTGTCCATATTGCAAGGCATTTAGTTAATTAATTAGTTAGGTAGTTAGTAATTTAGTAAGTTAGTAAGTTAGTAAGTTAGTAAGTTAGTAAGTTAGTAAGTTAGTAAGTTAGTAAGTTAGTAAGTTAGTAAGTTAGTAAGTTAGTAAGTTAGTAAGTTAGTAAGTTAGTAAGTTAGTAAGTTAGTAAGTTAGTAAGTTCGTAAGTTCGTAAGTTCGTAAGTTCGTAAGTTCGTAAGTTCATAAGTTAGTAAGTTAATAAGTTAGTAAGTTAGTAAGTTAGTAAGTTAGTAAGTTAGTAAGTTAGTAAGTTAGTAAGTTAGTAAGTTAGTAAGTTAGTAATTTAGTAAGTTAGTAAGTTAGTAAGTTAGTAAGTTAGTAAGTTAGTAAGTTAGTAAGTTAGTAAGTTAGTAAGTTAGTAAGTTAGTAAGTTAGTAAGTTCGTAAGTTCGTAAGTTCGTAAGTTCGTAAGTTCGTAAGTTCGTAAGTTAGTAAGTTAATAAGTTAGTAAGTTAGTAAGTTAGTAAGTTAGTAAGTTAGTAAGTTAGTAAGTTAGTAATTTAGTAAGTTAGTAAGTTAGTAAGTTAGTAAGTTAGTAAGTTAGTAAGTTAGTAAGTTAGTGAGTTAGTAAGTTAGTAAGTTAGTAAGTTAGTAAGTTAGTAAGTTAGTAAGTTAGTAAGTTAGTAAGTTAGTAAGTTAGTAAGTTAGTAAGTTAGTAAGTTAGTAAGTTAGTAAGTTAGTAAGTTAGTAAGTTAGTAAGTTAGTAAGTTAGTAAGTTAGTAAGTTAGTAAGTTAGTAAGTTAGTAAGTTAGTAAGTTAGTAAGTTAGTAAGTTAGTAAGTTAGTAAGTTAGTAAGTTAGTAAGTTAGTAAGTTAGTAAGTTAGTAAGTTAGTAAGTTAGTAAGTTAGTAAGTTAGTAAGTTAGTAAGTTAGTAAGTTAGTAAGTTAGTAAGTTAGTAAGTTAGTAAGTTAGTAAGTTAGTAAGTTAGTAAGTTAGTAAGTTAGTAAGTTAGTAAGTTAGTAAGTTAGTAAGTTAGTAAGTTAGTAAGTTAGTAAGTTAGTAAGTTAGTAAGTTAGTAAGTTAGTAAGTTAGTAAGTTAGTAAGTTAGTAAGTTAGTAAGTTAGTAAGTTAGTAAGTTAGTAAGTTAGTAAGTTAGTAAGTTAGTAAGTTAGTAAGTTAGTAAGTTAGTAAGTTAGTAAGTTAGTAAGTTAGTAAGTTAGTAAGTTAGTAAGTTAGTAAGTTAGTAAGTTAGTAAGTAAGTAAGTTAGTAAGTTAGTAAGTTAGTAAGTTAGTAAGTTAGTAAGTTAGTAAGTTAGTAAGTTAGTAAGTTAGTAAGTTAGTAAGTTAGTAAGTTAGTAAGTTATAAGTTAGTAAGTAAGTTAGTAAGTTAATAAGTTAGTAAGTTAGTAAGTTAGTAAGTTAGTAAGTTAGTAAGTTAGTAAGTTAGTAAGTTAGTAAGTTAGTAAGTTAGTAAGTTAGTAAGTTAGTAAGTTAGTAAGTTAGTAAGTTAGTAAGTTAGTAAGTTAGTAAGTTAGTAAGTTAGTAAGTTAGTAAGTTAGTAAGTTAGTAAGTTAGTAAGTTAGTAAGTTAGTAAGTTAGTAAGTTAGTAAGTTAGTAAGTTAGTAAGTTAGTAAGTTAGTAAGTTAGTAAGTTAGTAAGTTAGTAAGTTAGTAAGTTAGTAAGTTAGTAAGTTAGTAAGTTAGTAAGTTAGTAAGTTAGTAAGTTAGTAAGTTTAAGTTAGTAAGTTAGTAAGTTAGTAAGTTAGTAAGTTTAGTAAGTTAGTAAGTTAGTAAGTTAGTAAGTTATTAAGTTAGTAAGTTAGTAAGTTAGTAAGTTAGTAAGTTAGTAAGTTAGTAAGTTAGTAAGTTAGTAAGTTAGTAAGTTAGTAAGTTAGTAAGTTAGTAAGTTAGTAAGTTTAGTAAGTTAGTAAGTTAGTAAGTTAGTAAGTTAGTAAGTTAGTAAGTTAGTAAGTTAGTAAGTTAGTAAGTTAGTAAGTTAGTAAGTTAGTAAGTTAGTAAGTTAGTAAGTTAGTAAGTTAGTAAGTTAGTAAGTTAGTAAGTTAGTAAGTTAGTAAGTTAGTAAGTTAGTAAGTTAGTAAGTTAGTAAGTTAGTAAGTTAGTAAGTTAGTAAGTTAGTAAGTTAGTAAGTTAGTAAGTTAGTAAGTTAGTAAGTTAGTAAGTTAGTAAGTTAGTAAGTTAGTAAGTTAGTAAGTTAGTAAGTTAGTAAGTTAGTAAGTTAGTAAGTTAGTAAGTTAGTAAGTTAGTAAGTTAGTAAGTTAGTAAGTTAGTAAGTTAGTAAGTTAGTAAGTTAGTAAGTTAGTAAGTTAGTAAGTTAGTAAGTTAGTAAGTTAGTAAGTTAGTAAGTTAGTAAGTTAGTAGTTAGTAAGTTAGTAAGTTAGTAAGTTAGTAAGTTAGTAAGTTAGTAAGTTAGTAAGTTAGTAAGTTAGTAAGTTAGTAAGTTAGTAAGTTAGTAAGTTAGTAAGTTAGTAAGTTAGTAAGTTAGTAAGTTAGTAAGTTAGTAAGTTAGTAAGTTAGTAAGTTAGTAAGTTAGTAAGTTAGTAAGTTAGTAAGTTAGCAAGTTAGTTAGTTAGTTAGTTAGTTAGTTAGTTAGTTAGTTAGTTAGTTAGTTAGTTAGTTAGTTAATTAGTTAGTTAGTTAGTTAGTTAGTTAGTTAGTTAGTTAGTTAGTTAGTTAGTTAGTTAGTTAGTTATTTAGTTAGTTAGTTAGTTAGTTAGTTAGTTAGTTAGTTAGTTAGTTAGTTAGTTAGTTATTTAGTTAGTTAGTTAGTTAGTTAGTTAGTTAGTTAGTTAGGTAGTTCGTTAGTTAGTTAGTTAGTTAGTTAGTTAGTTAGTTAGTTAGTTAGTTAGTTATTTAGTTATTTAGTTATTTAGTTAGTTACTATAGCTTGAAAGCTTGATAGGTGGAAGTTCGCAGCGACAAATTTATAACATGGAAGGTCCTAGCAGTGGTATACATCATACATATATACTATCTAAATATGAGGTTGAGATGCAAATGATCGACCATGACCAACTCTATAAATGTTTACATACATATTTTTTATATGAAATGCGTTTTTTTATTTCTTTACCACTATAAAATCTAAATAAATAATAGAAAACCATCATCATTGAGAAATATTTTAAAATTCTTCTTGTTGCTTATTAAATTGTTTCAATTATATTATATTGAAATATTTATGTCCCTGAACAAAAATCAAAAAAACAAAAAGAAAAAAACCAAAGACTTAAAACACAAGCATGCTTCTCATTATCCACACCAATATAACGCAACCCCCCCTTTTGTATATTGATTATTGTAGCGACTTGCAATTGTTGTTAATAGACAATTGCATTAAAATTATCACATTACAGAAAACAAATTTATTATGTTTTTTTTCTATTCGTGTGTTTAAAACAACAATAAAAATAACGAAAAATGTTGTCATTTTGTTAAAAATTTTAGTTTAGTTTGAATTATTTGCCATAACAAACTGATTGTAGATTATTTTAACAAAAAAAATTTTTTGGGAAAGAAAAAGACACACAATAATTAAGCTTGAACTTTTTGGCAAGCGTGCATGTGCGTCACAGAGTAATCAAAGAAAAATGACCCAATTTTAAAATTATTTTTTAAGCTGTTTTTTTTTGTTTATTCATTCAGTTTTGTTAATTTTAGTACTTACAATTATATTGTTTGTATTTTTGGTTTATTTATTTGTTTTTAAGAAAAAAAATAACAACATTTGCATTGCAAAATGTTAGAGATTTGAAACATTCAACAATTTGTTAATTGTACCCTACAGTAGAAAACAATACAAAGTATTAATGTTAAATTTTGTAGCATACACTACTATCTAACGATCAAGCGTATGCCGATCATGTAAAGATCCATAAAAATATTGTTACCGAATTCAAGTTCTATCAGTTTGAAACATAACTTACCTTTCTCCTAAACATTCCATTGCAGGGGTATTGTTAAGTAGGAGTAGACCAACTTCATTTGCTTTATAAAGATTTAGTGGCCTGCAGTTTAATTTTCTTTACTAAGCATAGGAGGTGGAAGGAAGGAAGTAATTGCAGGCGTAGCTTTAATATATATTTTCTTAGTTTATTTTTGTAGTCTATTGCCAATATCTTTCATGGTCAGCACTTAATTAAATTAAGCTTTTGTTTTCTAAAATACTAAAAAAAATACAAACAACGCAATTTACATAATATTAACATATTTTACATTTTATAGAACTAAGCCAAAACAACACTTTGTTGAAGCTTCTAGTAATTTAAATTTAATTTGCAGACATTTGTTTCGAAATCTTACACAAAGTTAGAATTATTTCATTACTTTGTTTTAAATGCTAACGGCTTTGCTTACTTTGATTTATTTCAGTTTAAGAAAATGTGTATAGTTCTTTTGGCAAAAATGTTTTCAATTTGATATCTTTATTTATTTCTTACCACACATTTTTGTTTATTTCCTAAAACTAACAGTTCTTAAATCGGAAATACTTACTTAAGTATAACAGTTTCTCTTTTTTTCTTTAGTTTAACAGGAAGCATGAAATTTGTTTATTAATTTAAGTATTTAGTTTAATATTTTAAAAATGGAAATGACTTCCTCATTCTTGGATGTTTATGTTGCGAAAATTTTTAGACTTGAATTAATGTCGATTCTCTGTTAAGAAATTAGATCATTTGCTAAGTGAAACAAAACGTTTACAATGATAAGGTTTACGGAAGGAAGCTTATGGAAGCTATAACTAATAATGTTTGGGAGAGAGAAAACTAACTTCAGATTTTTTGCTTTTTGTTCAGAAACGTAAATATTTCCAGAAAAAATTTAAAATATTTCTCAATGATGATGATTTTTCTATTTCTATATGCTAGTCTATAGTCTAGTGTATAGTTTAGTCTATAGTCTAGTCTATAGTTTAGTCTATAGTCTAGTCTATAGTCTAGTCTATAATCTAGTCTATAGTCTAGTCTATAATCTAGTCTATAATCTAGTCTATAGTCTAGTCTATAGTCTAGTCTATAGTC
>NC_060954.1:50103789-50201648 GCF_022045245.1 Lucilia cuprina
ATAGTCTAGTCTATAGTCTAGTCTATAGTCTAGTCTATAGTCTAGTCTATAGTCTAGTCTATAGTCTAGTCTATAGTCTAGTCTATAGTCTAGTCTATAGACTTGTTTATAGTCTTGTCTATAGTCTAGTCTATAGTGTAGTCTATAGTCTAGTCTATTGTCTGGTTTATAGTCTAGTCTATAGTCTAGTTTATAGTCTAGTCTATAGTCTAGTCTATAGTCTAGTCTATAGTCTAGTCTATAGTCTAGTCTATAGTCTAGTCTATAGTCTAGTCTATAGTCTAGTCTATAGTCTAGTCTATAGTCTAGTCTATTGTCTAGTCTATAGTATTGTCTATAGTCTAGTCTATAGTCTAGTCTATAGTATTGTCCATAGTCTAGTCTATAGTCTAGTCTAAAGTCCAGTCTATAGTCTAGTCTATTGTCTAGTCTATAATCTAGTCTATAGTCTAGTCTTAAGTCTGTGTTATTTTTAACTAAGGAAGGCTCTTCTGGTCTAGGGCCTTCGCTTTCTTGCTTCTCTTTCTGCAATTTATCAGCATTTTTGGTCTAGAATATAGTACATTCTTGTATGTGGTCCGGTCTATTGTCAAGTCTGTAGTCTAGTCTATAGTTTAGTTTAACCTTAATAAATTGTTATGAAAAATGCAGTTACCCTATATCATATTGATTTTAGTTCACATTTGGAATCATTTTCCATAATATAGACATGCTTTGTTTGTGAGATATAAAATTTAGTATATCGGAATATAACACTTTTCCTTGTACGTTATTTATTTCGATTCTACTCCTTTAAAGTTTCCACTTTTATATACTCAAGTTTAAATCCAAGAAAATGAACTTTACGAGTCAGTTTGATGATCTTTTAAAAAAAAACTATACAATATTAATGTTTTCCTTAACTAACTTCGCTTTGTATTAAACTGAGTAACTCTTTAAAATTTAGCCTGTTGCAGTTTTGTTTTAAAAACAGCAAACTGTAACAATTGTTTCAGTTGCAGATACAAGTACACTTTTTGTAGTTTTGTGGTACAGCGAAATAATAATAACAAAAAAAAAAAAAAAACAAAATTATTTATTGATTAACTCAATAAAGAGTTTCTGTTTTTCTTTTTCATACATACATTTTATATTTACTTAAAGCGATTATGGTATGGTTTGGTATGAAGAAAACATCAGAAAAAAAAACAAACAAATAAAGTAGAAAAATTCGTTGCACTTACAATCCGAAAACAGAAAGATGTTAGGAAACTAGTCCAAACAACGTTTAATAAGTATGAACAGAAAAAAGTGTAGTAAAAATAATAATACTGAAAAAAACGTAAATAAAAGACAAAAAAAAATAATAAATATAATTTTAAAACAAAAGACTTAAGAAAGAAACGCTTAAAGAGAAAAACAAAAACAACAAAGTCATGCAAATGTTGATTTATTTCAAACACTTTTTGTTTCATGTGATTTTGAAAAAGAAAAGTAATCGATTTAATGAAATATTTTTAATAAAAACAGTCATTATTAAAATAATTTTTTTAAACTTAATATTGTAAGAACTTGAAATTATACACAGTATGGGGAATGTTAACACTTTGGCTTTTGGACATTATAATGTAAAATCATATTTGAAAGTATGCATCATCATTCCAATAGTTGGAATGATGAAAACTTTAAACGATACTTTGGTGAGTCGCAATCGGAATTATGAAACTAATATCTCCCACTCAGAACCCCAAATGTAATTACTCTTGTGGACTTGAAGCAATTTTCCGATGTATTACATACCAAATGGCAAAATTAAATAAAAATGGAGTTACACATCCTTTTAAAGCTAATACATTCGAATCTCTCTTGCCGACTACTGTCAAATGGCTTAGTACTATAGACTAGACTATAGATTTGACCATAGTTTAGACTATAGATTAGGCTATAGATTAGACTAGACTATAGACTAGACTATAGACTAGACTATAGACTAGACTATAGACTAGACTATAGACTAGACTATAGACTAGACTATAGACTAGACTATAGACTAGACTATAGACTAGACTATAGACTAGACTATAGACTAGACTATAGACTAGACTATAGACTAGACTATAGACTAGACTATAGACTAGACTATAGACTAGACTATAGACTATACTATAGACTAGACTATAGACTAGACTATAGACTAGTTAGTTAGTTAGTTAGTTAGTTAGTTAGTTAGTTAGTTAGTTAGTTAGTTAGTTAGTTAGTTAGTTAGTTAGTTACTTGATTCATTATTTTTTTAAATACAGTACAAAAACACCGGCCTCCATTCTTTATTGCATTCTTTCCAAGCTCTGCATATCAATGACATGAGGGGGATGGTTTAACACTCTGCTGAAGTGAAGTGAATGAATGAATGCCTAACGGAATGAATGCTCTGTGTCTGTTGTGTGTTCGAATGTATATCACTCTTTCTTTGTAAGTCACAACAGAGTTCATTTTACAAAACGACTGGCAGACAAACGACTCAAAGACGTTGACTTAACTGAAGCCAACTTTAAAACGTCAACGACAATGTCTAACGTAATGGCTTAAACTGAACTTAAGCAGACGGTTGACGGTTAGCTTGAAAATTTAAAGTAAAATACATTTTCAAACATACTTGTAAACAGCTACAGCTTAAAACATGATGGTGGCAGCTAAAAGTGATCTTTTTATGTGTGGCGCTGCCAAAACCGCAATGAAATTAACAGCTTCAGCTAAAACCACCAACAAACCACTCTTACTACTTACTTACTTAGGCCGCACACAATTTTCATTTTTTTAGTTTCTTAATGAAACGCAAACGATGCAGACGCATTTTAACGGAAATAACAACCAAACACTGGAATAAAATAAATTAAAATTTTGAAAAAAAAAAAATATTAACAAAATAGTTAAAAATATATAAAAATTATTGCTGTAAAAGAAATCTAAGTTGAAATATTTAGATTTTTTTTATTTTTGAAGAGAAAAAGTATCAAAAGAAAAACGTTTAGAAAATAAAACAAATTTAAATAAGTTTTAAAAACAACTGTAACTATAAATGAAAACATAGAAATAACAAGAGAAAAATTAAAAGTGTTTAACGGAAAAAAGTGAAAATTAAAAAATTTCTTAAAAAAAATTTAAATCAAAGAAATTTTAAGAAAAAATCGAAAAATTTTCTGGCAAATAACATTCAACAGCTTTTAATAGTTTTGACGTTGTTTGCAAGGTTGTGTTATTTCCTTTGCTATTGTGGTCTGTTTAAGTTGGGAATTAAGCCAAATTTCAATTGAAAGGTAAGTTTTGTGTAGTAAATTTGTTGTGTTAATTATTGCCAACAATTGCTAGTAAATTTTTGAAAAGTTTTTTTTTGGTTTTGTTTTTGTTTGTTTGCTTAGACTTTAAACAGACATGCAATTTTCAATTTCACAAAAAAAAATTATTTGAAAATAAATTTTATATGACTGGCTTTAGTAAGTGCAAATGAAAAATGGCAAAACTAGCACCAAACATACTACTACCCACTTCATCAAATCGAATGAAGAAAAATATATATAGAAAAAACAAAAACAAGAAAGTATTGTTTTATGCTCCAATTATCGAGAAATTTGTTGAAAGGTGTATTGGATATTTTGTGATTTTGATACAACGGGTAGAGTATTAAGTCTTTTGCCACACATATTTTTTTTTTTATTTATCTAGTTTGAAGTGCTATTGAAAGAAGAGATTTTACTTTCATATTAATGTTTTGCGTTGAAAATAAATAGTGTAATAAACCAAAAAAAAAAAAAAAAACTGAAGAAAAAAAACATAATTTTCTTATACATATTGGTAAATGAAATGATAAGGAAAGTCAAGTGAAGTAAAACATGTGGTAGAAAAAAAAATTAATGAAAGAGAAATTAAATTATAAATGTAAATAAAACATTAACAAGACCTTGATATTTATAAATTATATGTACAAGTTTAGTATGATTATAGTTAATGTTTAAAATGATAATTTAGAAATAAATTATTTAAATGTTTTTTTTTTTTTTTAGAAGAACTAAGCTTAGACTTAAAACTGGTTCTTAAGTTGTACAGTCTTCTGACAATAAAGTAAAAAGTACTAAACAACAAAGTTCAATTGTTATAATGCAATTATAATATTTACTTTAATCATTTAAAGTAACGAATATCATACATCCGTTAGAGACGTACAAGCCAGACAGATTGGTCTGATTCGAACCTTCATTCCTCACGTCAGTCGACTGCACTGTTCATGAAAATGGTTAAAACTAGAGTCAAGACAAGAACAATTTATGATCACTATAATATTGAAACAAAAATTATTTTTCTTTTAGAAAAAATTAAACAAAACATTTTTTAAATTTTATAGGGGAGAACATAGAATTTCAAATTTTGAATGAAATTAAAATAAAAACACATTTTGGGAAACTTAAAAGTAAATTTAGGTGTCATTTATATATATTGCTATATTCCTCTCCGATCGAATTTACTTTTCAATAACAGCAAATGATTATGTACTAGAGTATTCGAACGATTAATCGTCGTTCGGTTAATCGATTAGTTTTTGACGATTAATCGTTCGAATATATAAAAACTGTCAAATTTCAAATAACGAATAAACCGAATAATTTCCAACAATTACCGATTAAAAAAACTTAATTTTTAAACATTTTCTATATAAGGCACATTTATTTGATGATTTTTATAACTTCTAATTCTTGAAAAGTTGTAATGGAAATAATGATTTCGCCGTTTGAGGAACATATTTCGATTCGATTAAAATTATCCGATTATTAATAGGCTAACGTAAAACCTCAAATAATTATTTGTCGAATAAAACGTGAATAATTGAATACCCTAATATGTACATAAAAAGTGAAACATAACATAAATATAATGAATTTTGTAATAAATAGAATGAATCGAATATTTAGAACATAAAAATCAAAGAAAATTTCAAAAATTTTTCGACACTTTTAATAAGTAAATAAAATTTTAAGAATTTAAGTTAAGTTCTTTAGATTTCATTTAAAAAAAAATATGACAAAAATTTATTGTATTTAAGAAATTATTCATAATATTTCTAATTTTATTTCAAATTTCAATTTATTTGAAATCAGTAAAAACTGCAAAGTAATAAGTTCAAAACCAAAAGTTATAGGGCGGGGCTAGATCTAACCTTTAAGACGGGAGTGATAAAACGATTAAACCATTTTGTCATCAGTTAATCCGTATCGTATCAAGTCAATTTACAAACGCTTACAAAGCAAAGGAATTAAAAGTTAAACACTTTTGGGTCTAGACCATATGGTGAACCCAACTTCTTTCTAAATTGTTTTTGAAAATAATTTTAACATGTAGGAGAGCGTTGTTTTGTTAGAATGATGGGCATTCGTGTTTGTCTGCATATTTCGAGAGTTTTTCGTTAAATACTGCTCGCATCAAATGAATCAGTTAAATTCGATTAATGTTCCCTATAAAAGTCAGGACATATTTCAACAGCTCATAATAGATGGTCCCTAGACTCAGCATATTACCTAAAAGTCATGAATATTTGACCTAAGTGTCCATTCGGCTCTAGATGGTCCCCAGACACAGTATTTGCATGGTATTACCTAAACGTTATAAATAAGTATATTACTTAAGTGTCAATTCGGCTGATTGACTGGCTTTAGTTAGTTTGAAAGGATGATTTATACACATCAAATCCGAAGAAATATACCTAGGCCTCTATCGGGCCTGTTGTTCGCTCCTTAACCAGTGCTACAGGTGGGTATCGAACACACCACCTCCGGTCTACCAGATAAGAACACTAACCACTAACCTACCGGAGGCCACATTGGAAGGCTTTACAAAAAATATTTTACATCTTGAATTTTGGTAAGGAAAGTATTTTTTAATGATTCAGTACAAGAATGATGTTCATGTTACGACATTCAAAAAGCGTCAATTAAGTTCTATCAAGCTCTATCTTCAATTAAGTACAAATAGCAAATTGGTCTCCTTTTAGATAATATATATTTAATTCTTAGTATTTAATCTATAATGACAGTCCTGGATCATCATTGCATATGTGTCAAAATCAGTACTTCTAAATGGAGTCCAATCTCAAAAGAATTCTCGAATTAGTTCATTTTTCAGCGAATTTCAATTGGAATTCTTAAGTCTGGAACAAATTTCCTAATTTTTTCAATTTTTTTTTTAATGTCTGATAACAACAATATCAGACATTAAAAACATCACTAGTACAAAAGATGTTGTTCTGAAATCGTTGTGTTTGCACTCATTCTTAAATTAGTTTAGTTGGAACAAATTCTCAAATATTTTTTATTAAAATAATTGCCAAAGTTGTTGAAATGGTTTCAGTACTAGTTCCTTTTTTCAAGGAATTTAGAAGAAATTTGTCACACTCGCAACATTTAGAAACACTGTTGAACCAGTTCATTTTTCAGCAATTTTTTTTTTAAATTTTAAGATTGGAAAAGATTTTGAAAAAAGTACTAGATGCTTTAAAATTGTTTAGAACCACAACAGTATCGCATGAATCGCTGTTTACTGGTGTAATAGTGGGGAGGGTATATTGGGTTTGTGCTGATGTTTGTAACGCACAATAATATTGGTTATCTACCCACCTTAAAGTATACCAATCGGCTCAGAATCATTTTCTGTGTCGATTTAGGTATGTCCGTCCGTCTGTCCATCTGTCCGTCCGTCCGTAATTATAGGGCCTCATTAGACCCTAGTCCCTATAAAAAGTTCCCTTTGGAATTTGATTTAAATGTCTACAGTTACAATTTAAAGCATTTACTTCATTATGAAAACTAAGTCACATTTTAGTTTTTGTAACAGGTGTAGGGTATTATATGGCCGGCCTCACCCGACTATAATTTCTTACTTGTTTTTATAAAAAAACAAATGTCAATAATATTGTTTTTTTATTTAATGTCTTATTTATTATTAAATGATCTTCAGTACGATCTTAAACATAATTATACATGTAGTTTACCGCTTAAATGCAAGATCAGTGATAATAAAATATTATGTTTTAATACTTTAATAAAGTATTTATAACACACAAATCCCTGATGAAAATATATTTTAAAATTTATATATTTTAATTACATTTTTATTGCCCCATAAAAGAAGTTCTCTTCGCGCATATTTATTATAAAGTAAGAGTAGCAAATAAACTACGTGCTATTGATGTTTAACTATAATTAAAATTTATTAATTTTACATATTGTACTTTTTTTACTTTTACGTTGTTTGTGTAATATTTAGAAAGTATTTAAAGTAATTAAATTTTTAAAAAAGTTTGGAAAATAATTTCGCTTTTATTCACAAACAACACAAGTTATTGAATTACATTTATTTTATATTTATTATGACATTTTTATATCAAATATATAATACTGTTATTAATTAAGAAATTTAACTATATGTTAAAAAAAAACATAATGAAAAAAGTAATTAAGTTAAATAAAAAACATTTTTGTGAATATTAATAGTTAACCAATAGAGCAATTGAGATTTATGAGTAAATTATCTGTAATCTTTTGTTTTTCTTTACAAAAATGAAAGTATAATAAAATAACTATATATTTTACTATAGACTAGACTATAGACTAGACTATAGACTAGACTATAGACTAGACTATAGACTAGACTATAGACTAGACTATAGACTAGACTATAGACTAGACTATAGACTAGACTATAGACTAGACTATAGACTAGACTATAGACTAGACTATAGACTAGACTATAGACTAGACTATAGACTAGACTATAGACTAGACTATAGACTTGACTATAGACTAGACTATAGTCTAGACTATAGACTAGACTATAGACTTGACTATAGACTAGACTATAGACTAGACTATAGACTAGACTATAAACTAGACTATAGACTAGACTATAGACTAGACTATAAACTATAGACTAGACTATAAACTATAGACTAGACTATAAACTTTAGACTAGACTATAGACTAAACTATAAACTAGACTATAGACTGAACTATATACTAGACTACAGTAAAAGTTATCGGCTAATTTTTGGAAAGATGTTGTGATTAGTAAAAAATATTTTTTAGACTATTTTATGGCAAAGTCCGTATAACATTTGGTACAGCCGAATATAAAACTTGTATTTCAATAACATAAACAAAATGTTCAGTTCTCCTTAAACCGCCTTTGAAGTAAAATATTTCTACAAATTCCACATATTAAATTTAAATATTTAAATAAATCCAGTTAATTAAAACAAAAATAACAAAAAATCTTATCAATTTCCCTTTAGGGAAAACTAAAAAAATTATTAAACAAATTTTTTTTTTTTTTTAATTTTAACTAAAATAGAAATAAATTTTATTAATCCCCCTAAAGCTTAAATAACAACAAAACCTAAAATTTCATATTTATTCTAAAAATTTTGGTTAATAAAAACTTAAAAAAGCGAAAGTTTTCTATCTAGTTTTTTACGAAAAAAAAGCTATAATAAAATAACGCTATAAACAATGTCACTATATCAACAAACCCATTAAACTTCAAACAAGATGCAACATACTATTTATAATGATCATGAACGTTTTTAAGATCATGATTTTTTTATATGATCACTACAAAGATGATGAGCACGAACATTATTAACAACCCAGACAGAGGCACACAGCCATAATACCAATTGTCATTCAAACATATCAAAGGCCTAAAATAGAAAAAAAATGTGTTTAGACAATGTAATCCAACAGGTTTAGAAGAAATTCCAAAAAATAAACATAAAAAGAAAAAATAAATAAAATAAATTAAATTTTAAATGAATTGTTGAAAATGTTTTTTTTTTTATAAAAATGCAGCAAACAAAAACACACGCTATTAAAATAGTTTTAAAAATGCTTTTAATAGTTGGAGTGATTATGGACTTGACTATACACTAGCCCATATTGTAGTCATTAGTCTACTCTATTATTTAGTCTATAGTCTAATTGATTGTCTAGTTTATAGTCTAATCTATAGTCTAATCTATAGTCATTAGTCTACTCTATTATTTAGTCTATAGTCTAATTGATTGTCTAGTTTATAGTCTAATCTATAGTCTAATCTATAGTCTAATCTATAGTCCAGTCTATAGTCTAGTCTATAGTCTAGTCTATAGTCTAGTCTATAGTCTAGTCTATAGTCTAGTCTATAGTCTAGTCTATAGTCTAGTCTATAGTCTAGTCTATAGTCTAGTCTATAGTCTAGTCTATAGTCTAGTCTGTAGTCTAGTTTATTATTATTACTCTAGTCTATTATCTTGTCTATAGTCTTGTCTATAGTCTTGTCTATTGTATTCTCTATTCCATAGTCTAGCCTATGGTCTATAGTCTATAATATTGTCTAGCCTTAAATCTATAGTCCAGTCTATAGTATAGTCTCTTGTCTATCTTCTAGTCTTTAGTCTAGTCTCTAGTCTAATCTACAGTCTAGTACATAGTCTAGTTTATAGTCTTGTCGAGCATATAGTCTAATCCTGGTGAAGATCCAAGTGGGAAAGGGGAATTTCTTTGTCAATGTTTATTGGTTTATACATTGCTCTCGGAGGTGTTTTTTCCCTATGAGCAAGAATGTGTTTTTGGCTTACATGATGGTCATTAATTAAAATTATGAAATTTTTATGTATATGTGTATATACATATATAAATATGTATTTGTTTTTTGTCATTGTTTAATACGTTAAAATATTTCTATTTAAAAATTTAATTTTCCATATTAATACTTAAACCTTTTGACAATTATGAATAGAAAATCATAATTAAACGCAAATAAATTGGCTAATTTTTCCTGATTAAAATTTTTAATTAATTTCATTGAATGTTTAAGTTTTCTACACAAACTTACATTCATACATCTGTATATGTATATGTGTGATAATTTATGTTAATTAACATTTACCTACCTTAACATTTTGTGTTCGTTTTATGTGGTATGTGATTTTTTCATTATTTTGATTTGATTTTAAAAATGAAAGTGAAATTGCTTTTCAACACGCACCCACTATTTTTTTTTGTCTCCTTTTGGAGTTTAGTTTAACTTAGTTTTTTTTTTGGTTTTGTTTTCATATAAATTTTATTATAATTTCTATAAAATTTTTTTCACTTACTCTCTGTTACGTGCTTTTGTGTTTATAAACTTTAGTTTTAGTTAGTTTTACTTATTATGCTTTCTTGTTTGCTTGTGTAATTGTCATTTATATTTATAAACAAATGAATTTCTTTTTAATTTCTGCATTTATACTTTCATGGTCAATGTGTTTTTTTTTTTTTTTTTTTTTTTTGATTGACAACATTTTTATCTATTTTTCTTCTATAGTTATTTTTCGGTTTAAATAATATTTCTTTTCAAATTTTTTATTTATTAATTGCGTGTAGTTTGTAAACGTTTGTTGATGTTAGTGGTTGGTCAGTGTTCATTAGAGCTTGAAACTAAAATTAATTATTTTGTTATTTATTTTTAAATTTCTAAGATCTTATTGTGTTTTATAATAATTGTAAGTAAAGAAACTTTTTGTGTTTTTTTTTTTGGCATTTAATGTGTTTAATAAGCCAAAAGTCTGTGTTTTGCAGAAAAAAAAAATACATAAAAGAAATTTTATGTTTATTTATAAGATTTTGTGAAAATTTAGTAAAAGTAAAGAAATTAGTAAAAATATAAAAATGTTAAAAAAGTAACTAAAAACAAAAGATTCAGCAAACAAACTTTGTGAGTGATTTTAATAACAAAATAAATGTTTAATGTTTGAGAAATTCTTATTTAAATGAAGAACTAAGAAAAGCTGTGAAATTAAAACAAAAGATTTAAGACACAAACTTTTAATGTAATTACCAAGGATATCAGCATCATTCATCAGTTGACATATGTTGTTGTTGTTCTCTTCTACAAAACAACATATAACAATAAAGCTTCATGTGGTTTTTATTTTCACAGTGTTTTGTTATATTATGATAAAAAATTAGAATTATTTTCATCGGCTGTTTTAAAATCTGTCCCATGGAGTGATATTCCAGATTTTAAATAGAAAACTTCGCTTTAAATTTATTAAAGATTTAAATATCGAAAAAATCTAAAGACTTTAAAAAATCTGGTCTAACAAACATGCAGATAGACGGACAAACAGACAGACGGACAGATAGACGGATTTACGTACATATAGAAAGATATACAGACAGGTTGGCATATAGATAGCCAAACAGTTAATCAACTCTACTGACTATTGACTTGATCCTAAAGACTTCGGGAAATCAACTCATATAGAATTATTCAAAATTTAAATGTCGAAGACATCTGGAATCTTCAGAAAATTGATTTGTTTCTAGATACCGAGCTAGTAGTTTGAGCACAAAGAAAAACAAAATACAAGTAAAATGTTAACTCAATCGACTCACACTTTATCTAGAAGCAACACATTAAACAAACATACAGATAGATGGACAGACAGACAGACGTATAGACAGATGGACAGAAAGATGGACAGACAGATAGACAAACAGACATACAGACAGATAGACAGACATACAGATATATAGACATACAGACAGACAAACAGACAAACCGACAAACAGACAGATGGACACACAGATATTTAGCAATAAGACCTTAAAGGCTAGATGCCAACAACCAATGTAATTACGTTCAATAGCTGTGCTACCACAATATTTAACAACACTTGAGATTGCTAAGGGTTATACATAACTCGACCAAATGATCTTTGTGTATGATCGTGTAGTCTATTACAAATTAAGCATTTGCAATTGGAGAGCTATACAACGACAAAGCTGTTGATCTCACATCTTGCTAGTGAAGCTCCAGATTTGATTACTTCAAATAGAGCATTTGAAGCTGGAGTGTAGTTCTTCTGTTTAAAGCAGATAAATTGATTTAGTGGGTCTATGCCTATGTTCCATTAAGACGGGGCATTTAAAGACAAAGTGTGTGACATTCCTTTCTTTCATTCCTTCTCCTAGTAGGGAAAGCTTCTACTGAAGTCGTTTGTTAAAAATGGTATCTTCTGGCATAACTTGTGATCATGGGATTCTATTTATAGACCACATGATCATTATATACTACTCTCTATTGAATGGTCTGTCATTAATCAATTGTTTGCAGCTGAAGACAAGTATGCTGACAAATCTTTCAGTCTCACCTCTAATAAGTGAAGCTTCAGATCATAAGATAATCTGATATGATTGTATATGTATGTTGCTGGAATTTTAAGGTGCAGTGTGTACCGTTGAACTGTCCTGTTGGAACCACATGTTTTCCAATCCCAATTTATCAAGTTGTGGCAATAAGAACTCGTTGATCATTGCTCTGTAGCGCTCACCATTCACAGTAATTTTGGCCCGCGACGTCTTCGTAAAAAAAGTTCGATGACTCCTCCGGCGACAACAGCACACAATACAGTTTTTGTTTTGCAAAATTGTCAGAAATGTATCTTTAAATTCATACGATTATTGATTATTTCTGGAACATATTTTTGACAATGTTGTAAGATCTGACAACCGTATATTCATTGCCTTAGTATTGACACGATTTTGAGATTTTTCAATGTACAGAAACTCAGTATCCTGGACGAAATACATAAGAATTTTCCAATCGATGTTAGTCAAAAACGTTATTTCCTCTACACATGTTCTTGATTCGTCTGAATCCATACTGCTAATTTTGTATAGATGTGCTCGTTATCCTGTGTATCCACTCACAATACGTACCATCATACTAACTTAAGATTTGCTCATTTTGAAGAGATTTCTTGTCTTATTCTCACCAGGGTCAACCCTTTGTGGTTCCAAGAGGCCTTATTTTAGTTTTAACAAGGCAACTGGAATCATTATTGTAGAACGGTGAATAGCTTTTCACACATTTCTTCGAAAACGATGTGTAGGTTTGATTTGATTTGATGTGATCTAACTATTTAAAACAAATTTCCAAACTTTTAATATAAATAAATTCAAAGTTATATTTAAAGTTTCTTACCTCTTAAACAAAAGTAAATATATCTTATTAATTCATAACATTTTCTATAAATTTTCCTCCCCGTCAGCACTAAAAGTTGATTGAACGTAAAATAAGCTCCTTTAACATGATTTACTTAATCAAAAATTGCATATAAATAAAATGATTTTCTTAAACTAACAACAAACAATTGTAACTAGTTGAATTCCTATTACCATAATTTGCAAATACAAATATAATCAAACTAACTACATGTAAGTAGTAATTTACAATAAAAGTGTGTATTAAACAACAATGACTTGTTTTTTAGATATGTTGCAAGGGATTTTATAAAACCACATGCACAAACATGTTTACACATAAAACTCTGGTTTAAACAACCGCATTAAAGAGTCAGGTTAAGATGTTGAAAAAGAAAAAGAAATTATCTTCAGTCATAAATTTGCACTTGCAAATGCAATTGCCTCAACTGGCATAAACTATGGAAACTGGCAGCTGAAAAAAAAACTCAAATATAAAAAGCAAAGAAAACAAAAATCAATGGACTTTGTAAATATGTATGTACACATATTTTGCATAAAGTAAATTAAAAAAAAATCATGTACATTAGTTATAAACTAAAAAAAAAATCATATTCCCATATGTAGATGAATGAAATGGAAAATGGTAGCAAAATGTTGTAATCTTAATACAAATATGAATGAGTCAATATAAATATTAAATGAAGTGAAAAAAAGTAAATTGTTGAAATATTACTTAAAACTGTAAGAAAATTATAGTAAATTGATAATGATTGGAGAAAATATGACCCATATTTTGAGTAACTGTTAGTTTTTATACCCTACACCACTTTAATGGGTAGGGTATATTAGGTTTGTGCTGATTTTTGTAACGCACAATAATATTGGTCCTATACCCACTTTAAAGTATACCAATCGGCTCAGAATCATTTGCTGAGTCGATGTCGCTATGTCCGTCCGTCCATGTAAACCTTGCTATCAAAATACAGGTCGAAATTGGAGATAATTCAATGAAATTTGGTACATAAACTTCTATTGTACCGAGGACGAAGCCTATTGAAAATGGTTAAGATCAGTCCATTATATCAGATAGTACCCATACAACTGAACCCCTCAGTAGGGCTTATATTGTTGTTTGTATGTCTCCAGCAGAATTTACTCCATGGAAGTACTGAAAAAAGCCTGAGGTGATGATTTCAACACAGGCTTGTCATAGAAGGAATATCCTTTTTATTTGATCCCAAATTCACTACATCTGAAGTCATTCTTAGGAAGTAACTTTTATGTTATTTTGTTGGAAGTTATTAGGAAGTGAAATTGTAGTATTATAGAATATAATTAATTTGACTGAAAAAAATTCAGTACAACAAAAAAATATCCCTTCAATTTGAAAAAATGGATTCTTTTCACTTCTTTGGAAGTCAATAAACATTACTTCTACAGAAGGTGAAAAATTCACTTAGTGCTACCTTTTGGTGGTGGTGATAAATGTTAGTTTTTTTGGAAGTACTTCGTATTATTTTTTCTGGGTCTGTCTGTCTGTCTGTCTGACTGTCTATCTATCTATCTATCTATCTATCTATCTATCTATCTATCTATCTATCTATCTATCTATCTATCTATCTATCTATCTATCTATCTATCTATCTATCTATCTATCTATCTATCTATTTATCTATCTATCTATCTATCTATCTATCTATCTATCTATCTGTCTGTCTGTCTGTCTGTCTGTCTGTCTGTCTGTCTGTCTGTCTTTCTGTCTATCCATATATCTATCCGTCTGTCTATATATCTGTCTGTCAGTCTGTCTCTTAATCTAACCTTTTCTATATCTGTCCGTCTACACATATATCTATCTGTCCATCTCTATCAAATCTGTAAAATCAATTTTTTAAAAAAGCATCGTATTTAACCAATTCACGGTCGGTATCGTATGGTTGTATCATCATATGTCATTAAAATTTCGCAGACAAACATTTATGATACAAAGCCAAAGAATTGTGAAAACTTACGACACACAACGTTATGGTACCGTTTGCGAATTACGTTATAAGTATTTTAAATCCATAAGTATGTTAAAAATGTCAAACAAATGTTGAATTCAATCCGAAATATTTCACTGCTTTTTTAACAAATTGGCAATTTTAACCGTAAATTGGTATAGTTGGTTTGTGTTGGTAATACTTTATGGAAAACTCAAATGAATTTATTCCAAAGTAGTTCAATTTTCAACTTTCTTGCAAGGCAACCTAGTTATACTGCAATAACTGTCTTTAGAAATTTAATTTTGTGCAGAATTTGTTAAAAAATTTTGGAATTTAGTTCAAGTTCTGCAAAATAAAATAAGAACTTCATAAGGTAGCGTAAACAATGTCTATACAAAAATCGAGCTAACCGAAAAATTTAATAACGATTTTTGAACTCAGCGGATGAAAATACGGGAATTATGAACTTTTATTTAAAAAGCACGCAATTATGTGTTATTTGAAAAGTATTTTAATGAATCCTACAATATCTAAGTTTCAATACAAAATTTCAAACAAAATTTAACAATTCAAATAATTAAGCAAAAATAATTTTATCGTTTCAAATTATAACGATAAAAACTATTAAATTTAAGTATTAAAATACATAAAGTAAATCATGTTTTAAGAAAATTATCATTAAATAGAGGATAAGAATAAGAAAAAATAAACCCATAAGACATCTACACTAAAATTATTATGATAATAGAACAAAATCATTCAAAATCCTCTAGATTTTATGCAATAAACTTACTGGTATTGCAATCAAAATATAAAAAAAAAATCAAACAAATTTCAAAGAATATAAAATTTTATAAATATTTTTACGTTTTTCTTTTGCTAAATTACAATAATTTGTATATATTTTCTATTGGAATTTCCTGAGGCTCTTTTATTACTATTATTTCTTAAATATTGCTACAATATTGATTTATAACACGAACATACATTTTCAAGAAAAAAAATATATATAACTATTAGCAAACACTTGCTGTTTTGTTTTTACTTAAACTAACTGGACAGACTGTGGGAAAATATATTTTTTTTCTACTTGACAATTGCACAGTATGTTTCTAGTCATGAGTAATGCTACTTTGTCAGCAACTCGCAGCAACTATAACAGCAACTGACTACTCTACAATACCACATTAAATTGCTATTAACTTAAAGTTTAAGTAAAAATCTAGAAATTATTTGCTGCAATGTACTAGTACAATGACATTTGCAGTAACTCCAAGAAGTTGCAGTTTTAAATAGAGAGAGAGAGACGGAGAGAGAGATAGTCATGAGTCACAGATTTCAAATGAAATAATTATTTATACTTAAACTAAATGCAGCTGTCTGTCTAGCTTGACGATGTTAGCTGCAGAAAAATTGCTGCTCTTTAAGTGAATGAAGATAAAGGCGTTAGGTTAAGCTGAAGATTTACAACTTAAGTTATAAGCAAAAGGAGATTTTTTTACAAATTTCTATAGATTTCAGTAAATTTTATTTAAGAAGAGAATTTTTTAAAAAATTTTTCAAATTAAATTTTTCGAAAATTTCTCTATAAGAATGAGAATTTTTCAAAAAGTAATAGAATTTTCTAATTTTTGCAACAAATCTTTTAAGAAATATAATTTAAAAATTTTCACAAACTCTCTATAAATTTTTCTATAAGAAAAATATTTTTTCGAAAATTTTTCTATAAGAAAGAGAACTTTTCGAAATTTCTCTATAAGAATGAGAATTTTTCGAAATTTTTCTGTAAGAAAGAGAACTTTTCGAAATTTCCAAATAAGAATGAGAATTTTTCAAAATTTCTCTATAAGAATGGGAATTTTTCGAAAATTGTATACAAAAATTTTTTCCTTAATTTTCTATATAAAAGTGAACTTTTAAAATATTCTATAAGAAAGAAAATTTTTCAAAAATTCTCTGTTGGAAAGTGAATTTTTCGAAAATACTATATAAAGAAGCAATTTTTTAAACATTTTCCGTTGAAAAGGAATTTTTCTTAAAATTGTCTACAAGAATTTGAAAATTTTTCCAAAGTTTTCTATAAGAAAGAGAATTTTTCAAAAATTCTTTTAAGATATATAATTTATCAATTTTAAGAAAATTTTTCTATAAGAAAGACAATTTTTCGAAAACCCTCTATAAGAAAAAGAACTTTTCGAAATTTCTTTATAAGAATGAAAATTTTTCGAAATTTCTCTATAAGAATGAGAATTTTTCGAAAATTTTATACAAAGATTTTTTCTTAAATTTTCTATATAAAAGTGAACTTTTTCAAAAATTCTCTGTTGGAAAGAAAATTTTTCAAAAATTCTCTGTTGGAAAGTGAATTTTTCGAAAATTCTATATAAAGAAGATAATTTTTAAAAAATTTTCTGTATGAAAAGGAATTGTTCATAAAATTGTCTACAAGAATTTAAAAATTTTTCGAAAATTTTTTATAAGAAAGAGAATTTTTCAAAAATTCTCTATAAGAAAGATAATTTTTCAAAAAATTCTCTACAAGAAAGAAAGTTTTTCGAAACTTTGCTATAAGAAGGAGAATTTTTCAGAAATTCTTTTGAGAAATATAGTTTTTCATTTTACGAAAATTTTTCTATAAGAAAAAGAATTTTTCGAAAACTCTCTATAAAAAAGAGAATTCTTCGGAAACTCTCTATAAGAAAGAGAACTTTTTGAAAATTTTCTCTATAAGAATAAGAATTTTTCGAAAATTGTATACAAGCATTTTTTCTAAAATTTTCTATATGAATATTTATATAGAAAATTTTAGGAAAAATGCATGTATACAATTTTCGAAAAATTCATATTCTTATAGAGAAAATTCAAAAAGTTCTCTTTCTTATAAGACAGAGAATTTTTTAAAAATTCTCTTATTATTTTCGAAAATTCTATATAAAGAAAAGAAAAATATTAAAAAATATAAGAAAATTTCGAAAATTCTCCATAAGAAAAACATATTTGAAAATTTTCTAAAAATTTTGTAAATTTTTCTAAAAATTTTGTAAATTTTTCTAAAAATTTTGTAAATTTTTCTTAAAATTTTGTAATTTTTTCTAAAAATTTTGTAAATTTTTCTAAAAATTTTATAAATTTTTCAAAAAATTTTGTAAATTTTTCTAAAAATTTTCTAAAAAAAAAGATTTTTTTCTCAAATTTTTTACGAAAAGATGACTTTTCCAAACGTTTCCTATATAAAGTGATTTTTTTAGAAAATTTCTACAATTAAGATTTTTTGTTAAAATTTTCTGCAGAAGAAACATTTCTTCAAATTTGATTCGAAAAGAAATTTTTCCTAAAATGTTCATAAAAAAATACAATTTTTTCGAAAATTTTCTCTAGAAAACTAATTTTTTTCGAAAATGTTATTAAAAAATATAATTTTTTTCGAAAAAATTCCCAATATTTTTTTAGAAAAAGAATATTTTCAAAAAATATGTTTATAAAAATTGAATATTTTGAAAATTTTTATAAGAAAAATATGAAAAAAGAAATATTTTCAAATTTAGAAAAGTTTTTTATTATAAAATAAAGTTTCGGAAAAAATTTTTTAAAAAGGAAATGTTTTCAAAATATTTTTATAAAACTTTCTTTAAAAAAGAGAAAATTTACAAGAAATTTTGTATTTTTCCAAAAAATATCTTTAAGAATGAAATGTTCCAATTATTTTCTATAAAAAGTAGAAGTTTTTCGATTAAAGTTTATAAAAATTTAAAATTTTAAAATTTTATTTCAAAAATTATCCATAAAAATAAAAAAAAATATTATTTTTTTTAAATTTTTAAGTATTTAAAAAAAAAAAAAATCTTTAATCAAATTTTCAATAGGCAACTGAATTTTTGAAAATTATCTCTATACAATTGCTTAGAAATTTTTGAACTGATATTCTACAAACTCTTGAATAAAACAGCATTTTTTCTCTGCTGATTTCTATAGAAATTTTTCTCATAATTAAAATATTTGTATTTTTATAAAAATTACAAATTTTTACATTTATAATATACACCTTCCCCTTTAGCACAATTTTGTTTATCCACTACTCCAACTTATGTTAGTTTTTTTCCAAACGCTGCAGTTTACAAGGTGTTTTGTGGCTGAATTATATTTTTTTTTCAACTCAGAATTTAATACATTTTTGTTGCCATAATTTGTTTTGCAGTTTATGTAGGTTTTTTCTGCTGTTATTTCTATTAAAGTTGTATTTAGTATTTCTTGTGGTCTACATTTTTCTCTTTGAAAAAAAAAAAAAATGAATCAAAAGTGAGATCATGTTTGAATTATACTCGTGAATGACTAGAAGAAAAACTTTAACTGAATTACATGAACATGTTTTTTTTTCCCATAAATATTAGATTTCATTTCAAGTTTTCTGTGTATTTCTATAAATATTTATAAGTTTTAATATAAGAATTTAATTTTTTTGCTATTATTATTATTGTTGCTAATATTGTTATTGAAAATTATAAATAAAGGTCGTCAAAGTCTAGGCAAAGTATCATTGAGAATATGTTTATGTTTTTATGGAAAAATGAATTCCAATGAAATTATTTTCGGAAATGAATTATTTAGTTTAAGAATTTATCTTAAATGGTTATTTGATTGCATAATAGTTCCTTTTTTCATTTTAAACGTTAAGAACTGTTTTATGCTAACAAAACGAAAGACTTAAGAACCAAGCGTTGTTGTAGTTTTAACTGTCTTAAGTTTATTATTTCCTTTTGGGTTAAGTCACTACGATTTGCTAAAGTAGTTATGCCAAATTATGAAACACAAACGTGCCAAAAGTAATTGAAACTTATTTAAAATATTTTAATTGTTGTTTCTTCATTCTAAAAGCCCACAATTGATATAAATTTTCCATACACGCATATTGTTTACAAACTTTAGATATTTGAAGAATTTATATCGTTTTGTAAGAAATATGATTAATTCATAAATACATCTATGAATGAGTAATATTTATGAAGGAATACTTCTTTCTTTTGAATAGGTTATATAAATGTGTTAATAAGTTTTATGACAATAGAACTGAACTAAAACTGAACTAGAACTGAACAAGAACTGAACAAGAACTGAACAAGAACTGAACAAGAACTAAACTAGAACTGAACTAGAACTGAACTAGAACTGAACTAGAACTGAACTAGAACTGAACTAAAACTGAACTAAAACTGAACTAGAACTGAACTAGAACTGAACTAGAACTGAACTAGAACTGAACTAGAACTGAACTAGAACTGAACTAGAACTGAACTAGAACTAACTAGAACTGAACTAGAACTAAACTAGAACTGAATTAGAACTAAACTAGAACTGAACTACTTTAACTCGAAAAACTGAACTAGAACTGAACTAGAACTGAACTAAAACTGAACTAGAACTGAACTAGAACTGAACTAGAACTGAACTAGAACTGAACTAGAACTGAACTAGAACTGAACTAGAACTGAACTAGAACTGAACTAGAACTGAACTAGAACTGAACTAGAACTGAACTAGAACTGAACTAGAACTGAACTAGAACTGAACTAGAACTGAACTAGAACTGAACTAGAACTGAACTAGAACTGAACTAGAACTGAACTAGAAGTGAACTAGAACTGAACTAGAACTGAACTAGAACTGAACTAGAACTGAACTAGAACTGAACTAGAACTGAACTAGAACTGAACTAGAACTGAACTAGAACTGAACTAGAACTGAACTAGAACTGAACTAGAACTGAACTAGAACTGAACTAGAACTAACTAAAACTGAACTAGAACTAAACTAGAACTGAATTAGAACTAAACTAGAACTGAACTACTTTAACTCGAAAAACTGAACTAGAACTGAACTAGAACTGAACTAAAACTGAACTAGAACTGAACTAGAACTGAACTAGAACTGAACTAGAACTGAACTAGAACTGAACTAGAACTGAACTAGAACTGAACTAGAACTGAACTAGAACTGAACTAGAACTGAACTAGAACTGAACTAGAACTGAACTAGAACTGAACTAGAACTGAACTAGAACTGAACTAGAACTGAACTAGAACTGAACTAGAACTGAACTAGAACTGAACTAGAACTGAACTAGAACTGAACTAGAACTGAACTAGAACTGAACTAGAACTGAACTAGAACTGAACTAGAACTGAACTAGAACTGAACTAGAACTGAACTCGAACTGAACTAGAACTGAACTAGAACTGAAGTAGAACTGAACTAGAACTGAACTAGAACTGAACTAGAACTGAACTAGAACTGAACTAGAACTGAACTAGAACTGAACTAGAACTGAACTAGAACTGAACTAGAACTGAACTAGAACTGAACTAGAACTGAACTAGAACTGAACTAGAACTGAACTAGAACTGAACTAGAACTGAACTAGAACTGAACTAGAACTGAACTAGAACTGAACTAGAACTTAACTAGAACTGAACTAGAACTGAACTAGAACTGAACTAGAACTGAACTAGAACTGAGCTAGAACTGAACTAGAACTGAACTAGAACTGAATGAGAACTCAACTAGAACTGAACTAGAACTGAACTAGAACTGAACTAGAACTGAACTAGAACTGAACTAGAACTGAACTAGAACTGAACTAGAACTGAACTAGAACTGAACAAGAACTGAACTAGAACTGAACTAGAACTGAACTAGAACTGAACTAGAACTGAACTAGAACTGAACTAGAACTGAGCTAGAACTAAACTAGAACTGAATTAGAACTAAACTAGAACTGAACTAGAACTGAACTAGAACTGAACAAGAACTGAACTTGAACTGAACTAGAACTGAACTTGAACTGAACAAGATTTGAACTAGATTTGAACTAGAACTGAACTAAAACTGAGCTTGAACTGAACTAGACTAAACTAGAACTAAACTAAAACTAAATTAGAACTGAAGTAGGACTTAATTAGAAGACAGAAAGAGAAAATCTTTGGAATATTTTTTAAACTTTTTCTTTGAGAAGTAGATATTTTCATTATAAGAAAATATTTTTTCGGAAAAATTTTTTTTTGTTATTTTTTTTTATTAAAATTTTTTATAAGTTTTTTTTTGTTGAAAATTTAAAATCCAAAAAAATTTGATCGATCAAACATATACTATAACAGTTTGCCCATAAAAAACAAAACTCGACTTAATTCCTATAGTTTGTTACCTCAATAATAAGAAACTATTTACTATATGTCTTTAAATGGCAATTAAATCAGTTTTATGAAATAATCTCTTAACAATTGACTTAAATAAAAACTTCCTTGAAAAATGCGTGAGATTTTAATCAATATAAATACGGACAGAAAAAAAACATGCAAATAAATAATACAAGCAATTAAATGGAGCACACAAAGCAATAATAACATTCACAAAAACTAAAACCTGACTAAAATTTGTAATGGTTTAGAAAAAAAAATACAAAATCATTTAATAATTATTTAGTGGCATAGCTAAAGCTAATGTAAGTTTTTTTATCACAAACTTATGTACTTTATATTTTAACTAAGTCATAAAATAATGACTATTTAAAATATTTCATGCAGTTTAAATTGCTGATCAAATTGCATATTAGTTTATTTTTAGAGCAACGTAAGTCTGCAATTGAACGAATTTGTATACTAATGCGTAACCACTAAAACGTGAGTTGCATTTCTTCACCAGCAAATAGAGTTTTTTAGTTAAAAACTTCAATAAGTATTTAATTTATCTCAAATTACAATCACATGTTATAGAAATTGAAAGTGTGAAATAAAAATACCAAAAACAATCAATGTGGAGTAATTGAAATTTTTGTTAAAAACACAAAAAAAACGTGTGTCTAGTTTGATTGTTGTTTTTTTGGTCATATATATAAAATTATGCAATTTCTGTACAAAATTTATTGACAGCTTGTCAAGTGTACGGAATTGAACGCATGAAACAAAAGACTTAAGAAGCAAACTTAGATTTCGTGCCTTGAGCCATTTAAATATTTTAAATTTTGATATTTTGTGGGTGTGTGTGTGTGTGTTTAACTAAGTTTGAAAGTAAAATTAACCTTGATTTTTTTTAGTTTAAGGATTAATTAAAATTTAACTAATGTACTAAAGTATAGGAAAAAATAAAAACAAACTAAATTTAAAATAATATAAACAAAGTACTAAAATAAAATTGTAGAATTTTTGTTTTCAAAAACTTTAGTTTTTCAAAACATTCAGTTAGTTTGTTTTTAGTTGTCGCTGTATAAATAATACGCGCTTTTTGTTCAGATAAAAGTAAATATGAAATGCGTAATATTATTTATTTAAAATATTTTAATTAAATATTAATTGTTTAAATTTTTCTTTTCTTTTTACAGAATTTTGTTATTTCGAAACATTGAGCCGTTGTGTAAACTAAAAAAGAAGTAAGTAAATTTTATATATTTAAGTAAAAATGTTTATAAAATAAGGTCATTATGATCTACAGACCACCTATACTATTGCAGCAACTTAATTTCAATAGAGTTTACTATGGCCTAACTATTTCAGAGCTTTTATTTTGGCTCCAGTCTGACTGTAGTAAATACCTACACTATGGTACAGACTATAGTTCAACTAGAGTAGAGACCATAGCCTAACTATAGTAGAGACTATAGCCTAACTAAAGTAAAAAGTATAGTCTGACTAGAGTACATAGTCTGACTGCAGAAGGAACTACAGTTTTACTACAATAGAGCCTATAATCTGACTACAGTTTAGGTTATAGTCTGACTTCAGTAGAGACTATAGTCTGACTACAGTGTAGACTATAGTCTGACTACAGTAGAGACTATAGTCTGATTATAGTAGAGACTATAGTCTGAGTACTGTAGAGACCATAGTCTGAGTACTGTAGATACTATAGTTTGACTACAGTGGAGACTATAATCTGACTACAATAGAGACTATAGTCTGACTACAGTGTAGATTATAGTCTGACTACAGGAGAGACTATGACTATAGGAGAGACTATAGTCTGACTATAGGAGAGACTAAAGTCTGACTATAGGAGAGACTATAGTCTGACTGTAGTAGAGACTATAGTCTGAGTACTGCAGAGGCTATAGTCCGAGTACTGTAGAGACTATAATCAGACTGCAGTGGAGACTATAATCTGACTACAGTATAGACTATAGTCTTACTACAGTAGAGATTATAGTCTCCACTCAAGTCAGATTATAATCTCTATTGTAGACAGACTATAGTTTCACTACAGTATAGACTATAGTCTGACTACACTAGAGATTATAATCTGACTTGAGTGGAAACTATAGTCCGACTACAATAGAGACTATAGTCTGACTACAATAGAGACTATAGTCTGACTACAATAGAGACTATAGTCTGACTACAATAGAGACTATAGTCTGACTACAGTAAAAACTATAGTTTGACTACAGTAGAGACTATAGTCTAACTACAATGGAGACTATAGTCTAACTACAATGGAGACTATAGTCTGACTACAGTAGAGACTAAAGTCTGAGTACAGTGGAGACTACAGTAGAGGCTATAGTCTGACTAGAGGGGATTATATAGTCTAACTACAGTCGAGACTATAGTCTGACTACAGTAGAGACTATATTCTGACCACAGTAAAAACTATAGTCTGACTACAGTAGGGACTACAGTCTGACTTCAGTAGAGACTATAATCTGACTAAAGTGGTACTATAGTCTGACTACAGTAGGGACCAAGTCTGAGTACAGTAGAGACTATAGTCTAAACACAGTCTGACTAAAATGGAGACTATAATCTGACTACAGTATAGACTATGGTCTGACTACAGTAGAGATTAAAGTCTGACTATAGTCGAGACTATAGTCTGACTACAGTAGAGACTATAGTCTGGCTACAGTGGAGAATATAGCCTGACTACACTAGAGACTATAGTCTCATTATAGTAGAGACTATAGTCTCACTACAGTAGAGACTATAGTCTGACTACAGTAGGGACTATAGTCTGATTATAGTAGAGACTACAGTAAACTACAGTAAAGACAATAGTCTTACTACAGTGGAGACAATAGTTTGACTACTATGGAGATTATAGTCTGACTATAGTAGAGAGTATATTCTGAGTACAGTAGAGACTAGAGTCTGACTGCAGTGGAGATTATAGTCTTACTACAATAAAGACTATAGTCTGACTACAACAGAGACTATAGTCTGACTACAGTGTAGACTATAGTCTGACTATAATAGAGACTATGGTCTGACTACAGTAAAGGCTGTAGTCTGACTACAGTAGAGGCTATAGTAGGACTACAGTAGAGCCTATAGTCTGACTACAGTAGATACTATAGTCTGATTAGAGTAGAGACCATAGTTGGAGTACAGTAGAGACTATAGTTTGACAGAGCAAGTTTTCCTCTAGTCTGACTGCAGTGGAGACTATAGTCTGACTACAGTGGAGACTATATTCTGACTACATGACTATAGTCTTACTATACTATAGTCAAAAAATACTATAGTGTAGTCTGACTATAGTCTCACTATAAGAGAGACTATAGTCTTGACCATAGGATATATGTTCTATCGATTTTTTGATACTATTTTTACCACACACTTCTTCAACTATAATGTAATCAATTTATGTTCTTATTTAACATAATTTGCTTAAAAGCCAAAAAATAACAACTTATTATACAATAATATTAATATACTTAAATATTTATATAGTAATATGTGCAACGAACCCAGACTGTTGACAATATATGAGGCGTAACGCCTCAAAAAAAAAAACAAAAAAAACAACAACATGTTTAAACTTTCGCTTTTAGTTGAGTACTTTTTACAACAACCGGCACCTTATCATTCTTAAAGAAAGTTTTCAGTTTTTTTTAAACACATTTTTTTTTTAATATGTGATAATTATGTAAATAAGTTTTTAAATTGTTATTTATGAGATTTATGTTAAAAAAATAACAAATATTTAAAATATTTTACACCTGTTTACAAGTTTACACTTTTATGATTTTTGTTTAGTCAGATGTAAAGTGTACATATGTATATGATTATGTATACATGGTTTTGTACATAGTGATCATGAATCACTTGTAGATGTTAACTTTAGATAAGTTATACTTTTATATTTTATAAGAAATACAAATAATTAAGATTTATATCCTAAAAGAGATACGAATCTATATTCTGAATAGAGTTCAAAATTATTCAATTAATCGAATTAGACTTTGAAAGTTGAAATATTAATTTAAAATTTTTGTTAAACAATACTATTTCTATGACAGTTATATAGTTTAAACTTAAAACTATAAATTGTTAATTTTCATTTGAACATAAACAATCTCCCCGTGCTGACAATATAACAAATGCAAGAAAATTTTAAGTGAAAGGCGTTTCTCATTTAAATTGGCAGAAAATTAACTGCAACACAAAAAAAACGCTAAACTTTAAAACATTTTATTATCTTTTTTTTTTGTAATTAGAAAATAAAAATATTTTAGTTAAAACCTGCAGAAAAAAAAAACTAAACATAAATATTGAACATAAAACTATTTTTAAACATAAACTTTTTTCTAAAGTTAACTTTTAATTAAATTTTGATAGATTTGAGAGGAAAACTCAAAACAAACTATAAACTGTTTTTTATTTCTTTAAAAGATAAATAATTTTTTTTTTTATTTTTTTTCATAAAGTTTTTAAGAAGTTCATTGGCTTTTAAGTGATTGTCCGCTTACTATAAGTAAGCGATTTTCTCAGAGTAAAAAAATTTTTAATTTTTATTAAAATTGTTTTGTCTTTGATTTATGTGATTTTAATAGTTTAACTTCAAGATATGTCAGAAGAATGTCATTGAAATTATTACAATTACTATTGTTTCCCTTTTGACATAGAAAATGGAAAACTTGATTTATACTGATAAAGTCTGTAATTTTTTTTATAACTTAAATAATTCAAAGGAATAACTTCTGTAGAGTTGGATTTATTAAAACTTACAATAACTTAGGAACAGAAGAATATGTGTATATATACACAGTCAGACAATAGTCTCCACAGTAGTCACACTATGGTCTGTACTGAAGTCTCCAGTGTAGTCAGACTATAGTCTCTAATGTAGTTAGAATATAGTCTCCAATTTAGTCAGACTATAGTTTCACTAAAGTAAGACTATAGTCTCTACAGTAGTCAGACTATAGTCTCCATTGCAGTCAGATTATAGTCTCTACTGTAGTCAGACTTTAATCTCTACTGTAGTCAATCAATAACCTCTACTGTAGTCAATAAATTTTTATTAAAATTGTTTTGTCTTTGATTTATGTGATTTTAATAGTTTAACTTCAGGATATGAGAATAATGTCATTGAAATTATTACATTTACTACTGTTTCCCTTTTGATATAGAAAATGGAAAACTTGATTTATACTGATAAAGTCTGTAATTTTTTTATAACTTAAATAATTTAAAGAAATGACTCCTGTAGAACTGGATTTATTAAAACTTACAGTAACTTAGGAACAGAAGAATATATGTATATATACACAGTCAGACAATAGACTCCACAGTAGTCAGACTATAGTCTCTACTGAAGTCTTCACTGTAGTCAGACTATAGTTCCACTAAAGTTAGACTATAGTCTCTACTGTAGTCAGACTTTAGTCTCTACTATAATCAGTCTATTCTCTACTGTAGTCAGACTATAGTCTCTACTGTAGTCAGACTATAGTATCTACCGTAGTCAAACTATAGTCTCCACTGCAGTCAGATTATAGTCTCTACTGTAGTCAGACTTTAGTCTTTATAGCCTTTACTGTAGTCAGACCAAAGTCGCTACTGTAGTCAGACTATAGTCTCAACTATAGTCAGACTATAGTTTCCAATGTAGTCAGACTATAGTTTATACTGAATATAGAATATAGTATCTACTATAGTCAGACTATAGTCAACTGTAGTCAGAATATAGTCTCCACTGTAGTCAGACTGTAATATCTATAGGAAAACTTGCTCTGTTACAGAGCAATTTTCTATAGGAAAACTTACTCTGTTACAGAGCAAGTGTATATATACACAGTCAGACAATAGTCTCCACAGTAGTCACACTATAGTCTCTACTGAAGTCTCCAGTGTAGTCAGACTATAGACTCTAATGTAGTCAGAATATAGTCTCCAATTTAGTCAGACTATAGTTTCACTAAAGTAAGACTATAGTCTCTACAGTAGTCAGACTATAGTCTCCACTGCAGTCAGATTATAGTCTCAACTATAGTCAGACTATAGTCTCCACTGTAGTCAGACTATAGTTTATACTGAATATAGAATATAGTACCTACTGTAGTCAGACTATAGTCAACTGTACTTGCTCAACAAACTTGCTCTGTTACAGAGCAATTTTCTATAGGAAAACTTGCTCTGTTACAGAGCAATTTTCTATAGGAAAACTTGCTCTGTTACAGAGCAATTTTCTATAGGAAAACTTGCTCTGTTACAGAGCAATTTTCTATAGGAAAACTTGATCTGTTACAGAGCAATTTTCTATAGGAAAACTTTCTCTGTTACAGAGCAATTTTCTATAGGAAAACTTGCTCTGTTACAGAGCAATTTTCTATAGGAAAACTTGCTCTGTTACAGAGCAATTTTCTATAGGAAAACTTGCTCTGTTACAGAGCTATTTTCTATAGGAAAACTTGCTCTGTTACAGAGCTATTTTCTATAAGAAAACTTGCTCTATTACAGAACAATTTTCAAGAACAAAAACTTGCTCTTAAGCAGCTTGGATTTTCAATTTTCTTCCAAAAAAACAAACAACATCCGTATTTTTTTTTTTGCATATTTATTATTTTCATGGATTCTTTATTTTCTTAATATTTCCGCCACAAAACACACTAAGGCCAAAGACAAACCAATAAACAAAATAACAAAAGCATATTGAAAATGTTCCAAAGTGATTGAATGGCTTTCTTCCTCATCTCTGAAATACTGTATATCACCAGCTATAATGCCGTCCCAATAACTATCCCATATAATTTTATTGACAATACCACTCTCCTTGATGTAGAGCAGATATTGATTGAAATGACCCAGTATAGGTAAGCGGTGTGATACGGGTATATGAAATATATGACCAAATAAAGCTTCATCTAATTTTTTGGCTATTGGTTTCTTTAGAAAAGTCTGCTGAAGTAAATAATAATGAGTTACATCATCGAAGGCACAAAATATATTCGATTGTACATTCAATTTCTTGCGATTTTTCGAAAAATAGGTATTATTACCCCAATCCAAACGTCGATATATGATTTGTGGTAAATCCAAAAATTTGTAAAATTGAGCATCCACAGAATATTCATAAATCCTTAAATTAGTTTTGCCAATATCTTCTAAAGCTGTTAACTCGGAAACGTATTGTTTGGTTGTTAACAAACTGGATAGATTTGAATTGAAAAAACTGACCAACAGCAAGGTATTTGATAGATATAGCGACACTAGCAAAAAATTAAAGAATTTATTGCCACTGTAAATGACAGTAAAAGGAATACCATTAACAATGGCCAGAGTTTGCAGCAAAGAACTACGATGCCAATCCTTGTTATGTCTCTTATCGTTATAGTAAATTAAACAGAATATTAATACAGCTATTAAACATATAAACAACCATACACCCATACTGAATGATTTAGTTATATAAAGACTTTTATCGATCTCCTGGGCAGTGGGTACTATTAAGTTACGATAGAATATCCACAATGAATCACTGGCTGCATAGGAATCATCTGAATGCAAGAAAG
The DNA here is from genome assembly GCF_022045245.1 of Lucilia cuprina. Lineage (NCBI taxonomy): Eukaryota > Metazoa > Arthropoda > Insecta > Diptera > Calliphoridae > Lucilia > Lucilia cuprina. Next base: position 50,133,579 of record NC_060954.1, read on the forward strand.
TGCCTACGAAATTAAAACCGTTCCTCATGAGAATTTCCAAAGCATTTGATTGGGTCATATTATCAGACCACATATTAACTTCATAAATATTTAGAGTACCATTATGATGCCGTAGAAAAAGTTCCACGATTTTAAAAAAAATACCACTGCGCACCAAATTACCCCAACGATCAGTGTAGCTAAATATACGTGGAGCAAACTCGGTGAATGGCATAAGCCAGCCATAATGTTGATAATTTTTCAGATATGATCTTTCACCATATAAAGAGAAATATGGCAATTTATAAACTCGAATCTGTGGGAAGGGGTTATAGGTGTATAACTCACTTCGATGCCAAAGTATTACATTGATAAAACCCTTCTGCCAACATTCTTGAAAAATTGTATCTAGACCTTTTAAGTCTTCATCTTTATTTGAATTCCATATTATCATGATATGAGACAAATGCAACTTCCATAACAATTTATCCATTTTCTTAAACATTTCCTTAATATTTTTGTTATTTATATAAGCAACAGTTAAACAGTGATTATTTGAAATTTCACGTATTGCTGTGATGTTTGTTTCCATTTCGTTAATAATCATTTTTGGGGTTTCACTGGCTCGTAGCATTTCTTCATGTTCTATTTCATTATCGCTGGAGTTAATTTTAAGAAAAATATTTAATTCAAACTTATTAGCTTTATTGAATAAGTGTAAAACTTCTTTTGTTGAGTAAAATTCAGCTTGTAAACTTGCAAAGTTTAGAAAGAGTAGCAAAAGCTTTAAGCTTATTGTTAGAGCAGAATATGTTACTAACTTCATTGTTCGTGGAATACTGTCACCAGCTAAGGACATGTAGGTGTGTTTTATATTCTACAGGTTTCATTACTTCACTTAAATTGAGGGTTAAAAGCAAAATTATTAGTATTTGAAGAGCTTTTTAATCATATACAAATTACAGTTATTTTATTTATTAAGTACTATTGCATTAAGGTTTTTATTAAAATTAAATATTTTAACTAAGTATAAAATAATTGAATATAAATCAAATAGAACTTAACATAAATGTACAAGAACTGAACTAGATTTTAACCAGAAATGTACTAGTAGAACTGAACTAGAACTGAACTAGAACTGAACTAGAACTGAACTAGAACTGAACTAGAACTGAACTAGAATTGAACTAGAACTGAACTAGAACTGAACTAGAACTGAACTAGAACTGAACTAGAACTGAACTAGAACTGAACTAGAACTGAACTAGAACTGAACTTGAATTGAACTAGAACTGAACTAAACTAAACCTGAACTAGAAATGAACTAGTATCCAGAAGGAAATTATTTTTAACAAACATACCGACAGGCAGGCAGCTGTATGTATATTTGAATTCAGAAAACATATAAGAAAAAAAAATTGCCCTTAATTTGTGTTTTTGATTTCTCAGATACATCAATGACCAATATTTTTTAACTTCCAAATTCCCATCTTGAACCTTAACTAGTTTTGTTTTGCCTTAAACATGTTTGCCTCTTAACACTCTGACAAATGATTATAATTTCTAATGATTGCAACGCTTAGTTGCACCTTAATTTTGTGTGTTTTTTTATATACAATTTGTTGTTGTTAAACCTCTGTCTGACTCTGAGTTGAATATCTTAATTATTTATTCGGTTAGTGGGTGTTAGTTTTAGAGGACTCTGCCATCATACAATTTTGCACTAACAACAACACATCGACATGAAGAGGTAACAAAGGTGTTGCAATTTGAATTTAAGTTTTTTTTTTGTAAGTTTGATGCCTTTTTGTAAGAAAAAAAGTTTGGTTTTCCATTTTTTTCACTATTAAATTGTTGTATCATTGAGATGTTGATTTGCTAAATATTTGTTGATGTTGTAGTTGGTTGCAACTTTAAGTTGTTTAATGTCTGTTGCTGTTAATTATTTATTAGTTGTTTGCTGTTAATGATGTTTTTTCTTTCGTTGTGGGCTCTGACTTGGTGATGAATTGTAATTAAGTAGAGCAGAAATTTTCAATGTTTCTATATAGGGTCTTGATAAAAAAAAATGTGGAGAAAAAATAAAAAAAACGAAACAAATGAACAAACAATAAATACATTAGTTTTACAAATATTTCATTAGTTGGTTTTGCAAAATACTTCATAAATATTTGAATGAGTTTGTATTTTGAAACATATGTTTTAAAAAGATAATTTATATATTAAGAAGGGAATGAATATGTTAATTTTATTTTTTTTTTACAATATATCCATAAGACCTACAAAGCCCTCAGATCAAATACGCCAGATGTTTTCATCATTATAATTATTTTAGACAAATATTTGTCATCTATGCAAATAAAGTTGGAATTTCTTTTGTTCTAAAAATAAAATTTATTTAAAAAATATGTAAATTAAAACTTTAAGAAAAATTTTAAAAATTATTAAAAATTATCAACAATTATAAACCAATAAACATTTATGTTAATTTTTTTCTTTATCATAAAACTTTTTCTTGTTAACCAAACTGATATATTTATTTACTCTAAATGTAAATTTTTTAACTAATTCCATTTATCTCTTTTTTTTGCAGATTTTTATTTTGTTTATAAATAGCGAATTATTTTGATTGTTTTCCATTGTTTCCATTATTTTATGGTAAGTTTATTATTATTAAACCATCAAAGAAACATAATATTCAAATACATTCATAATTATTTACCCCTTTATACCAGCAGTTATGCATTACCATATAATTATTTAAAATTTCAATGTCATTGCTTAGTAATAATTTCAATTATTTACAAATTGTACAAGAAAATTATAACCTACACACAATTTTTAAATTACATAATCCTATTTGGTTTTTTTTTCTACTCAAATTTTTTATAGGTTGTCTTACTATCAGTTTATGGATTTTGTTGGAAATTTTAATTCTTTTTTTCTTTTTATTAACTAAGAGGCACTAGTCTTATTAAAATGTTAATCGGTTTAAATTTTGTAATTTCAAATTTAATTGCTATTTTTTTTTGCTCAATTCAATATATTGTTAATTTAATCCTCTTAACCTTGAAAGAGTTTTTATGTTTTTGATTTCCTAAAAATATTCTTTATTGATTACTAATTTGATAAAAATGCGCAAAATGGTGTAAATCGTTTAAAAGTTAATTTTTGTTAGAATGGAGGATGTAGTTTACTCAAATTAGAAGAAATACATCTAGGCCTCCATCAGGTCTGTTATGTGCTCTGTTGCAAGTGCCTCTAGTGGAAATTGAATCCACAACCTCAAGTCTTATAGACTAGAACACAAATTGTTGCAATTAATGTTTTGTATGAGCTGGAGAAATTTTCTATATAAAAGGTCTTTTGGCAATATTCTGTAATGGAAACTGTTCGAAAATATTTTGTTAAGAAAATTTTTATAAAAATTGTTAGTTAGTTAGTAAATTAATTAGTTAGTTAGTAAGTTAGTTAGTAAATTAGTTAGTTAGTTAATTAGTTAGTTGGTTGGTAAGTTAGTTAGTTAGTTAGTTAGTTAGTTAGTTAGTTAGTTAGTTAGTTAATTAGTTAGTTAATTAATTAGTTAGTCAATTAATTAGTTAGTGAGTTAATTAGTTAGTTGGTTGGTTAGTTAGGTTAGGTTAGTTTAGATTGATAGGAGGACGTGTATTAGATCAAATCCAAAGAAATACGCCTAGGCCGCAATCGGGCCTGTTGTGCGCTCCTTATCATGAAAAAAAAAAAGGTAACTGATCTAACTGCGACGAAAGCCTGATAGTGGCAAAGAAAGTGATCCGCATGCTCTACATACGACTGAATCCGCACGTCTAATTTTGCATATATGTGCTCATAATCCTGTATGTCCACTAAGAATACGTACTATCATATTAACTTCCGACTTGCTCATTTTTAAGGAGATTTTTCGTCTTACTCTCATCGGCGTCACCCTATAGGATTTTCGTGGTTCTATCCACGGTTTTATTATTCCAAGAAGTCCAATGAGATTCTCTCGCCCATATTTTTAGTTTAGCTTTTGTTGCGTCGCATGGTTTTGCGTTTGTCAGGTTAACTGCCTCGAGCTCCCTTCCCTTTAAAGGTATTACATTCGCTATTTCGTTACCGAATACTTCCGAGTGGGCCTTACCTCTGGGAGAGTATTCAGTTAAAGCTTTCTTACAATCCAATACGCACTTAGATTTAGTTCTATCTCCTGATATAGCCCTAATTGCCTTCTGGCTGACGGGAAATATCATAAGCGCTGTGGGCGCAATATTTATTCTAATCCAAGTTACGCATTCTGTTATTGCTCGTACTTCAGCCTGGAAGCTTGTGTTATGATTTGATAAACAGTGGTGTATTTCTGCATCTGGATCTTCAATATAGAATCCCACTTTAACGGCCCAATTTAGAGCCTTCCATGTAACAACGCATTCCTACTGGTATTTGCTCTAATGTTCCGCTTGACCAAGACATTCTATCTGGGATCAGCGTTTCAAAGTTTCCGACATATTCTGTGTCTTGTATACGATCAGGCACATCCGATGATTGTGTATAACCTTCCAATGTGTCCAGTTTACATTGATGACGTGTCCTATAACCGCTTTTGGCCAGTTCATCTAAGTAAGTTAGTTAGTTAGTCAGTTTGTTAGTTAATTAGTTAGTATGTCAGTTAGTTCGTCAGTTACGACCCTTTAAATCTATTTTGCAGCCCGTGAGCCCACCATAACACGTTTAGTTGAAGAATGAAAATAAGGACTTTGATTGGTGAGTGGTTGAATATATCATTCGGGTCTAGAGACGCCGTACTTAAGATCCTTTCTCAGATCGAGATCTTAGTATTGGTCAATTGTACAAAATGTGTTCGCAGGTTTCCTCCAGATAAAATAGCTAAATCTTCATGTAGGAAACAATATCGATATGTCGTTTCTAACGATGAATTGATGACATCTGATGTCTGTTTACTGTTTACTGAATAGTCCTATTAGTAAGATCACTTTTGTTAAGGGATATTTGGAATTTTCTCCTTGATAACATAATTAAGCGTTTTGCATGTGTCAGCTCATGTTGTAGCTTCGTAGTTCGAGCAAAGCCTGATTAGACCCCTTGAATAGCAATATTGTCTAACGTATCCTTGTAGGATACGAAATACTGATTCAGGGCCGATAAGTGGGTGGATAGCGCCTGTAGTTGCTAAGCAGTTCGGCCGTTTATTCCCAGAGTGATTTTTATGGCCGGATATACATTTACCTAGTTCTTTCCGTAATATAACACAGTCCATTACAACACCCAACATAACTTCATAGAAGAGTAAGGCTTATTTGGTTAGTTAGTTATTAGTTAGTTATTTTCTTTTTGTAATTCACCATATCCAAACTTATTTAATATTTAACCATATATACAAAAAAACACTCTTATTTACAACAAAAACTCTGTACAATTTAAATTGTTTTCTGTTGAATCATTATAAAACTACTCTCGATTATAATTGGCGATCAGGACTGGTCATTGTACAGTTAGCATTGTTTTCAACATTTGTATCTACATACATACATAATTTAAAAAAATATATATTCAAACAAATGCCTTCAAGTTGTTGAAAACAAAGCGTCGAAAGAAGCAACAAACTTGGTTAAAATAAAGAAATGCAGTTTAAAAGTGCATTCAAAACAATCTTAATCAACGGTTACTACACTTATGATCACTTTCATTTTCAATATTTGGGGTGGAAGAAACCGAAAACACTAACTGAAGAAACAAAAACTGTTTGGTCAGGAAAAAAACAGAAACTGTTACCAATTCACAATCGCTAAAGCAGACGACAAGCGACTGGCTAGGGGACAAAACTTTTATCAACATATTCATAAATGCTTAATAAAATTATTGATGTTTTATTGTAGAAACTTTGTATGGAAAATGTACGTAATAAAGCTAGGATAAGCGATTAATATCTTTATGAATACGGGGGTTAATATTTAATAATAAATGTTAACAGATATTCTTAGTATTTCTAAGAGAAATTACAAGATCGCAGGAGAGATGAAGATTTAACAAAAAATTTAGTCGTCAGTAGTTGTGGTCTCAATTGTAGTTTGTTTGCTTAGTTAAAGACTATAAAAAACACCATAAATGACCGTTAAGAAGAAATGGTAAAAGACCAAAAAACTGTATCCACTAAAATTACATGACTTAAACTGCAAACGGATGTCAGACACATGATGGTTGCAGTTATTTTACATACAGTTATGTATATACATGTATGTATGTATGTATGTATGTATGTATGTATGTATGTATGTATGTATGTATGTATGTATGTATGTAGTTCAAGTAAACTTGTATAAGTAGAAACAACCTGGTTATTGTTGTTGTTAGCAAACTAACACATTGTGCAGTGAATGCTATTGTCTCTCTTTCTCTTCTGTGTCGATCTCCTCCGGAATCTGGCATATGGCCCGCGAATGCAGAAATATTATGGAAATGAAAGCAAAAGTGATTTAGTATATGTAATCACATATACATATGTACATACGCTTAATATTTTAAGCAAAAACAATTTAAATTTTCAACAATTGTCTTAAGGCGTTACTGCTAAAGATAAAAAATAAATTTTGTTAAAGAAAAAAAATATCAGTAAACAGAATAGGAGAGATAAGTTGGTGGCATGAAAGTCAGCAAAATCCTCCTAATTATTTTTTGGAAATTTTTATTTTTCAAAAATGTTTTATAAAAAGATGAAAAAATTAGAAAACATTAATAAATAATAGAATTTTACAAAATTTTCTCAAAAAGAACATAAATTTTCGAACATTTCCTATAAAAGGAAAATTTTCTCTTTTATTTTATAAAAACAAATTTTCAATAATGAAAGAAATTTTTTTAAAAATAGTTTATAAATAGAAGAAAATTTTGAAAATATTACTAAAAAAATATATAATTTTACAAAATTTTCTCAAGAAGAACATCAATTTTCGAACATTTTCTATAAAAAGAAAATTTTCTCTTTTATTTTACAAAAAAATAAAAATTATCTATAAAATAGGAGAAGTTTTCGAAAATGTTTATTAAAAGGAAAAAAAAAAATAAATCTTTCTTTAAAAAACAGAAATAATTTTTCAAATATTTTTTAACAGAATTTTTTACAGCAAACTTTTTTTCTATTTTTTGAAAGAAGAACTTTAAGGAATTTTTTATCAAAAATACACTCTTGGGAAAATTTTCTTTATAAAATTTCATTCAAAAATTTGTTAAAATTTCATTCAAAAATTTGTATAAAATTTTTTTCATATATTTTCTACAAAAAAAGGAGAATTTTTTGAAAATTTTAACACGTTTCACAAATAAGAGATTTTTTTACAAATTCTCTAAAAAGAGAATTCTGGGAAAATGTTCTAAAAAAAGAAAAAAAGGTTTCTCTATTAATTTCAATTAAAAAAATTATTTTTCAAATATTTTTATGAAAAGACAATTATAGAATTTTTCTAAAAATTCCTACAAAAAAGCGAATCTTTTTAAATTTTTTTTGCAGCAATTTTCCATAAAAAACTACACTTGTCCAAAAACTTTCTATAAAAAGTAATTTTTTCGAAAAATTCAAAATTAATGTGTGTTTGTACTCCAGGGCGATGTGCCACGCCCACTATCAAAATAAGTATTAAAAGTCATATATTTCACCAACTGCAAAAGCTAGATTCTATAAATTTTGTATGAACAACTTTAACATCTATGTGAATAAATGGGCGGTTAAGCAATAGAGGTGTGGCACTAAATATATAAATGAAATATTTAAAGTGATTTGTATGGAAAACTATTGTATATAGAATCTTAAAAATGTTCACAAGCGGACTTTCAACGGGGGATTTTGGTATCTGCCATACGGATTGAATATGAAAATTTTGGATATCTAAGAAAACTATAAGAGCTATTTATAATTTTCAAATTTTGTACAAAATTGTCTAGAATTTTTAACAATTTTTATGAAATGATAATTTCGGAAAAAATTAAAAAAGTTTTTTTTTTGTATTTAGAAATTGAGACTACTCCGTACAGGCGTCTAAAGAGTACTCCTCAAGTACTAGGACTGATTCAAAACTAATAAAAATTTAAGTAAAAAATATACTCCGCTTAACATTGTGATGTATTAGGTGAGGATAACGTAATGCATCCATATATTACATCAATGTAATCTTAAAACTACTCCTTTATTATACCCTTAATTACTTTATTGGGCAGGGTATATTGGGTTTGTACTGATGTTTGTAACGCACAATAATATTGATCATATTCCGTACTAATCAGAAAAGAATCATTTTCTGATAAGTCCGTCTATTCGTCCGTCTGTGCGTCCTATGTCTGTCCGTCCATGTAAACTTTGTAATCAAACTATAGGTTGCAATTTTGAAGAGAATTTAATGAAATTTAGTACATGATCTTTTATTGTCCCGTGGAAGAAGTCTATTGAAAACGGTTAAGATCGGTGCATACTATAATCTAGCCCCCATACAACCGAACCCGCCGAATAGGGCTTTTAAGTTCATAATTATGTTTAATATACTAGTATCTCAACAAAAATCTGCAAAACCAAGTTCTATACTAGCTTTGATAACCCTCATGAACTTTATAATTATAGGACCTCATTGGACCCCAGCCCCTATAAAAAGCCCTCTTCAAAATTTGACTCAAATGTCCACAATTTTTTCAACAGTTTAGATTTTGGAGATAATCCAATGAAATTTGGCACATAATTTTTTGTGATACCGAAGACAAAGCCTATTGAAAATGTATAATATCGGTCCATATTCACCTATTTCATCCATAGCCCCCATACAACTGAACCCGCTGAATAAGACTTTTAAGTTCATAATTATGTTTAATACTCGTATCTTGACAAAAAGATACGATACAAGGTACAATTCAACTTAAATTCCTTATTATGAAAACCAAATCACATTTGTTTTCTGTAACAGCTGTATGGTATTTTATGGTCTGCCTCGTCCGACTATAATTTCTTACTTGTTTAAATTAAGGAACTACATAGTCCGCAACATGGTTCCATGTAATGCAAGCTATGAATCATGTTGTTTTCAGAGAAACAAACATGATCCACTCCTGCATTACATAGGACCACTAAACGGATCATGTACTCTAATATTGTTTACAGGTGGGTAGTTTTTAGATTACTTATTAAACAACTTTTACAGGGTGTAAGCAAATATTTTCAAAAACTTTTTAAAATCTCACATTTTTGGTGTAGTGTACTCTAACACTTTTAGTTTTCAAGTAGTTTTGATTTCAACTTATATATATTTTACTTTTACTCTTTTGCTGCACTTGAAAGTTGAAAGAAAAAGCACCTTAACTATATGGTAAGCATAGCCATCACTCATATGTACCGACACATTTATAAGAAGGGCTTTAATCCGCAATTACAAAACATTTTTTTTTTTTTTTTGTGAACAATAGAAAAAATTAATAATTTTTTTTTTTTTGGAGAAAATAAAAACAATTGTTAAGTTGCTCTTGAATTTGATTTTCATCATTGTAATTGTGCCCTTTACTTAAACTTAAGTTGTAAGAAAAGAGTATTATCTTATAATCTGACATATGTTTATGTTGACCATCGTCATCATCATCATCATTTATTATGATCATAATTAATTTATTGTTTTGTTGCTTTTTTTGATAAAGTCTTTTAACAACTTTTAATGGTGAAAGTAATTTGTGTATGTGTTTTCTTTTGTTGTTTAAATTATTAAGACAATTTAAAAAAAATATATAATCAAAAGTGGTTTATATTTGAAGTAATCAAATGAGGCTATAATATCAGTTATATATATTTTATATGCGGATGTTAAATGTATGTGAACTTCATGAGAAAAATATGAATAAGATTTTCAAAATTTTGCTTATTTTCTATACCAAATATTTTAATCCTAAAACTTCAATAAATCCAATTTTATGGTAATTTCAAAAACACTTGTTTGGCCTTAAACCAGATTTAAAATCAAACAAAAAACTTTATTTAATTAAAACCTTTACAATAAATTATAAATAAAATAAGTCACGCTGTAAAAAAACGTGACTGTAATCTTACATAGTTTACACATTCATTCATAAAATCTACAACTTATTATTTAATGATTTCTTAAAACTAAACAATCCTTTACTTTACCTCATTTACAACAGGCTTTACAATGACGAGACACCTGCAGTATTTATGTGCCTGTACTTGTATATGGCTTTTGGCTTCAACGCAAAATGTTTTCGCTTTAGAAAAATGGTCACGCCAATTGGAGGCCACCGATCCGGGTGTATCCGATAGTTTTGATTGGATACCTTTGGCTCAGCCAGCCGATAGTTCGACACAAACTAAAGATCGTTCTGGCAATGGTCGTGTTTTGACTTACTCGCAAGCCTTTCCCTCAAATGGTCATTTCAGTGATTTTTCCAAAGGTTTCGGTTCACCTGTTTCGCAGAAACCTTCACCTTTTGATTTTCCTTATCCCTTTCAAAATTTTGCCAGTGTTCCACAAGCTCAGTCGTTGAAACAACCTGCTTCGGGTCTTAAAACAAGTCCATTCCAGAGTCAAGACCCCACATCACAATCGTTTTTCAAATTTGAAATGCCTTTGAATCAACAGAATACACGTATTAATTCGTCACCATTGAATGCTGGTTCGGGAGTAAATACTGGTTATCAAATCTCACATGCTTTTGGAAATGGTGCTCAAGCTACTTTATTCAATTCTCCCGTTTATAATCAACAGCCCGTCTTTCCACCAGAATTTCATCCTGTAGCTGCTAAGCCTCAAAGTCAGCCGCTGCAACAGAAACCTTTAGTGCAATCAAACTTTCTTTCTAACGAACCTATTTCATTGAAAAACTTTTTCAAAGACAACAAACCCACATCGGCTTCTCCATTGCAGGCCGTTTCGCCACAAGTTTTTCCACAAGCTGATACACAAAACAATTCTCCTTTCTCTTTGAGATCTCCCTTCAGCAGTATACCATCCGGTCCAGCACCCTCAGCACCTTCACCACAACAGGATCAGCAATTTTTGTTTGTACCCTACAATAACATCTTCAGTCAAACACCACAAGCTCAGCCTTCTGTGCAGCAACAACAACAGCCGCAACCCCAAGTTCAAGCTCAGCCCCAGCAGCAGCCACAAGCTCAAATTCCCCAACAAAATCCCTTCGATACTGCGCCTAAATTCAGTAACAATTTACCCACAGTCAATCCTTATCAAATCAATCAATTCTATACACCCGACACTATTGGCCAGCAACCTCAACTTAAATACTTAACCACCAGTACTACCACCACTACCATAAGACCTCAAACAACTTCCTTAAAACCGGCCAATATATTCCAAAACTTTGTAAATCCTCAATACGCCACCACCCCTAAACCAAAGCCAAAGGCTCATCAACCTCCATTGGCCATGTTTTTGTTGCGTTCTTCTGCCCGACCCGTAGAATCTGATGTTGTTGATACTTTGAGCAGCTCTAAGACAATTGCTGTCATTGATTCTCCTACACAAAATCCTCCAGACATATTTGTTGGTCCTTCCGGCATGCCCACACCCAATGGTTACACTAAATTTGATTTACCCTATCTATCGCAATTGCAAGGTACACAAGATATTAATGATGTCTCCTTCTTTGTGGCTCCTTTGAGTTATCGTACTCCTGGAGGTTTTAATAAAATTCTTTTGCCAGAACCTCATGTGGGTTCTATTGTTATTAATCTCTCAAAATCAGGATTATCACAAGCGCCACCTCCACCACCTCAATACTATCAACCACAGCAACACCAACAGCCTCAGCAACACCAACAGCCTCAGCAACACCAACAGCCTCAGCAACTTCAACAGGTAGTAGAACAAGCAACAACCACCACTCACCGACCACGCACATCCACCCAGAGGATAAAAACTCATCACCAAAGCAGTAACGCCAATAGAGGCAATAAGTTCAGCTATTACTTTGATCAGGATCCCATACAAGAAGTACCCTCACCACAAGTTATCCACAAGGAGCGTCCCAAAAAGAAGAGACCTCAATCGGTGAAAGTTGAACAGTCCGTCTTTACTCAACAGCTTAACAATCCGTATGCTCAATTTAACCCCATACCAAATCAAATATCAAGTGATGACTTCTATAAACTACAAACTAAACCATCAAGTACTTCCTCAACATCAACCTCAACCACATCAACTACATCTACTACTACCTCAACTACAGCTGCACCGCAACATTATTTCGCCTACAATACTCACCCACAAGTTGAATACTCTTATCCAGAGATCAATCAAATTTCGCAACAACAACCTGTACAAGAGGAAGAGAAACCACGATTGACTACTCGCCCGCCAGTACAAACAACCACGGCTGAGGAAGAATATCGTATGAAACAATACTATAGAAAACAAGAGGCTAATCGTCATCGTCCTCAGGTCGTAAGCCAAACTAACTCTCCCTACGAACAAGTACATTATACACCAGTCAATTTGGAATATGAAATTTCCAAGACAACAACCAAAAAACCCAGAATAACATTCTATAGTCCCACAGCTTCACCCGTTTTAGAAGAAGATTATAATACAGTACCTCCTCGTCAACAGCAACAGCAACATGAACAACAACAACAGCAGCAACCTCAATTGCAGCAACAACATCATCAAATTCAACAGCAACAATTTACTCCTAACGAACAATTGCCAGCCAATCATCGTCCTTCTTATATACAAAATGAAATTGCTGATAGTCCAGTGGAATATGAACCCAATCCTTATCAATTGCCCTCTGAGTTACCACAATTGCAACCCAACTTCCCTGGATTGGTAAATAATCTCAAGGAAATGAAAGAACAACAACCTAGTACCCCAGAACAAACTACATCGACTCAGGAACAAACAACTGTAACACCACCACAAACTTATCCAGAACCTGAATCATCCACTAGACCAACAAGAAGACCTATTAATCGTGTACGCAAACCAGCCTCTACCAGAGTAACTTCTTCAGTGTCTTATTCGGAATCCGAGACATTCACTAGAAGACCCATTAACCGTGTCAGACGTCCATTTGGATCGCGCAATACTGCCTCTACTCCTAGTCCAGTAAATATGGATTATGATGAGACAACCACTACAACAAGACGTCCTTCTTCTGCTCGCAATCCCTTAATACGTAATCCTAATCGTATACGTTATCAACCCACGCCGGAAGAGAGACAAACCTTAAGACTTAAACCCAAAAGAAAATACAATAGCTCGGGTAAAGTGGTGAATGAAAATGAAGACTTAGATTATCAACGTGATGTTTTGAAACAAAATTATCCCGTATTCAAACCAAACAGCTCACGTAGACCTAGCAGTAGTCCCACAGCTATACCCACTACATATGAAGTGACCACTACCGAAGCTCCTACTTCGGAAACTCAACAAGTGTACACCGTAACTCCCAGCAACAATATAGATAATGAACAAAATTTCCCCGCCGGTCTTTTGGAACCCATGCAAATTGCTCAGCAATATAATGAATACAAAAATAACTATGGTCCCGGTTATTTCCCCAATCAAGAAGATGTTAATCCCACTGAAGCGGTCATAAGAAATGAAATCAATCCCGTCTATAGTACAGTGCCCAGCACAACACCTTCTACTACCACTACAACTACCACAACAACGACGACAACCACAGAGGCTCCAGTTATAACGACAAGACGCTCTCCTTTCATTAGAAGAAATTATCCCAGAATAAGGACCACCACAACTGAGACACCAACCACTACCACACCAGCTGAGGAGGATAAACCATCGGTAAGTTGAAATAAAAATATATGAAAATTAATACTCATTCTTTATGTTTCCCGAAATCTAAAGACTCGTAATCGTCTAACACCCCGTAAGATAATCAAAATACGTGCCCGCACACGTCGTCCTTTGCACCCTGCCTCACCTACCCCTGCACCCGAAGAGGAACATGAAGCCACTGAACAGCCAAAGCAAAACTATCGCAAATTAAACCGTTTCAATCAAGATTTATACGATAATGAGGTAAAAACTTTCAAAACGTTATGGAAATATAACATTTTTAATTTCTCCTTATTCTATTTAGACCCCAAGACGTCGTTATAAACAAAAATTCCAATTGGAAGGACAAGAATCCCAATGGTCACCATCTGCTAAGGCGGGACCTTCTAGCAATTTCAAACCCATCAATCCCAAAGAAAACAGAAATCAACATAAATTTGAAAATGAACCCGAAATTGTGACAGCTGGACCTGAAAGCGATAACAAGGAGAATTATGAAATAAAAGTATCGGCCAATTATGGACCATCAGCCGCCAATGGCATGAAGCAACCCAATTTAAAGTAAGTTAAGCTATATTTGGCACTTTTTGAAAATTAATCATTTTCCTTTCTTTTCACATAAACAGACCAGAAAAATCCTTTGCTGAACTTCTAGAAGAAGTTATGGGCAAGGCACCTGAAGAAAAACCCATGGAAACGACCATGAGTCCAGAACTCTCGACAGATGGTACTGTTTTTGAAGCACAAAAAACTACAATTGCCAATCGTATATTGCGCCGAGGCAAATGGAAGAAGACTCGTGTCTCTTCATCAGTCCGAACCAGCAGCAGCAGCAGTAGTGGTAATGGTGAAAGTTTTGAAACTGCTGAATCACAAAATCTAGGTTCTCAACTATATAACTCTTTGCACAAGTCAGACAAACCCAGTACTACGGTTGAGGTACAAAAAGATTGGAAAACTACTACACCCATGACCACAGCGGCTGAAATCAATTCCATGTATAATGGACTTACAACCACTGCCACGCCCCTTAGTTCTATGGAAGAATATAGTATGTCCACTGCTAAGCCTCAAGAACTTTTAGCCACAACTTTACCCATGAATGTGGAAGAAACAAAAATGGTTACCGAAAGAAGCCAAGATATGAGCAACCAACAAGAAAGTGCTACCAGACGTATGGATGAAGATATGGGCATGGAAGATGATTTGGAAATTCAACCCAGTCTTTTCTCCGAAGTTAAGAAACAATTGCATGAACTATTCTCCATAGAAGAAAGTGATGATACAGCGGTAACTGCAGCTTTGGCAGCGGTAGGTAGACGTCGCCAGGAGTACACACACATTAAGAGACCAAAAGTGGAGACCACAACAGCATCCGGTATTGATCTGGTTTCCATAACCGAACCCATGTCCGTGGAAGATAAGAAAGCCTTCCATCGAGAACTAATGAAACATGTGGTCTATGCCACATCGTCACCTGTCCAACAGGATGAAACATCTGAGGCAGAAATTTGCTATAGAGGGCGTTGTATAAAATCCGAGGATTTACCATCTAATCACAAATTAAATTAAAACTTTGAAATTAAATAATTTTTCTCAACATTTTCCTTTCATTTTCGTCACTTATTATAAAACACTTCTAGAGCCGAAACTTAAATATATAAAGTTCCGACGGTTATCTATTTAAGAGATAGCGCCTTAGAAGAGTAAATTTTCGTATAGAGATTGTGATAAACTCAAAATTATTTATAACTTTCTAATACTCTATCTCTCACTCTGTGTCTCTCTCTATATCAATCTGTCAACTATCCCCGAGTGGCGTTATGTGTCATTTATTTTCGAAGAGAAAAAAAGTCATATCTATTCGTATCTATTACTTTTACAAAAAAACTTTTTAGCTTTTATAGAGTTTTCATCTTTTATTTCTTAAATAAAAATTAATTTTAATTAGCTTTAATTAAACAAAAAATCAGTTTACTAAATCTGATCATATAATTTTGTAATTAATCATTCATTTTTTCAATACAATTAAGTTTTAATGTGTCTTTTTCCCCCCTTATTAACATTTGTGTTAATTTCATTATTTCTATGAAAAAATTTGTAACTGTCTTTTCTTTTCTGTTTTTTTTTTTTACTTTTAAAAATCCCTATATGAAGTTAGTAAAAATTTTTGTTTATGAAAATATTGAAAATTTCATTATTTAAGTTTAGTATTATGTAATTTTAAGTTTTGTAATATAATTCTTAAAAAAAAACAACAAAATATATAAAATAATAATAAATTGTACGATATAAATAAAATAAAAATCAATAAAAAAATATATAAAAATTTTATATTAATTGTTTTAAATTATTTAAATTTTAAGATTAATTATTACTACTACCATTAGTATTTGTGCGGATTTTGAACATCGCCTAATTCTAATTTACAGTTAAGTAATACTGATTTCAATGGAAAAGTACTTAGTTCTCTTTCTTCGATAAAGTTAAAAAAATATCGCACTTACCTGACTTTACCGCATTTAAACTCGGCCTTACAATAGTTTTCATTCATTTTCCTAAATTGGGCCGATTTCCATTGTTTTCTATTCCTGATACTTAAAAATGCTGATCAGTGATCACATTTAGTTCTAAAACAAACCACAGTATATTACGAATAAATATATTCGTTCATTTTTAATGCTGTTCCGCTCGGGAAAACCACGGAAGGAACAGCTTTAAGAAATCTTTTAAAAACAGATCCATTGAAAATGGATAGTACCATTGCTTCAAGGACATAGTCTATAGTCTAGTCTATAGTCTAGTCTATAGTCTAGTCTATAGTTTAGTCTATAGTCTAGTCTATAGTCTAGTCTATAGTCTAGTATATAGTCTAGTCTATAGTCTAGTCTATAGTCTAGTCTATAGTCTATAGTCTAGTCTATAGTCTAGTCTATAGTCTAGTCTATAGTCTAGTCTATAGTCTAGTCTATAGTCTAGTCTATAGTCTAGTCTATAGTCTAGTCTATAGTCTAGTCTATAGTCTAGTCTATAGTCTAGTCTATAGTCTAGTCTATAGTCTAGTCTATAGTCTAGTCTATAGTCTAGTCTATAGTCTAGTCTATAGTCAGTCTATAGTCTAGTCTATAGTCTAGTCTATAGTCTAGTCTATAGTCTAGTCTATAGTCTAGTCTATAGTCTAGTCTATAGTCTAGTCTATAGTCTAGTCTATAGTCTAGTCTATAGTCTAGTCTATAGTCTAGTCTATAGTCTAGTCTATAGTCTAGTCTATAGTCTAGTCTATAGTCTAGTCTATAGTCTAGTCTATAGTCTAGTCTATAGTCTAGTCTATATTCTCGTCTATAGTCTAGTCTATAGTCTAGTCTATAGTCTAGTCTATAGTCTAGTCTATAGTCTAGTCTATAGTCTAGTCTATATTCTCGTCTATAGTCTAGTCTATAGTCTAGTCTATAGTCTAGTCTATAGTCTAGTCTATAGTCTAGTCTATAGTCTAGTCTATAGTCTAGTCTATAGTCTAGTCTATAGTCTAGTCTATATTCTCGTCTATAGTCTAGTCTATAGTCTAGTCTATAGTCTAGTCTATAGTCTAGTTTATAGTCTAGTCTATAGTCTAGTCTATAGTCTAGTCTATAGTCTAGTCTATAGTCTAGTCTATAGTCTAGTCTATAGTCTAGTCTACAGTCAAGTCTATAGTCTAGGCTATAGTCTAGTCTTTAGTCAAGTCTAGTCTATAGTCTAGTCGATAGTCTAGTCGATAGTCTAGTCGATAGTCTAGTCGATAGTCTAGTCGATAGTCTAGTCTATAGTCTAGTCTATAGTCTAGTCTATAGTCTAGTCTATAGTCTAGTTTATAGTCTACTCTATAGTCTAGTCTATACTATAGTCTATATTATAGACTATCGTCTAGTCTATAGTCTAGTCTATAGTTTATTTAGTTTATTATATAGTCTATTATAGACTATAGTATGGTCTATAGGCTCGTCTATAGTGTAGTCCATAATCTAGTCTATATTCAGGTCTATATTCATGTCTGTTGTGACTGTAGTCTAATCCAATCTATCAGTTCAGTTTATGATACAATGTTGTCTATAGTGTGGTTTGTAGTCTATAATTTAGTATGTGTATAGTCAATTCTACAGTGTAGTCTATAGTCCTACAAAATATAGCCCAGTTTATAGTGTAGTCTGGTTTATAATTTAGGATATATTGTAGACTGTAGTTTAATATGAACTAAAGTCAAAAGAAACTACTATAAAAATTTTACAGAACCACGATTTTTTATCTTAAAACATTTACTATATATTTCTTTAAAATTCATAGTAATATTCGCATAACATTTTGATCGATTTAACAACAATTTTTAAATAAATATTGTATAATATATATATATAATATATATATATATATTATATATATAATATATATATATATATATATATATATATATATATATATATATTATATATATATATATTTGTAGGCATTAAAGACTATAATAATTGTATGTTTAATAAAAATACAAAAACTAAATATTTAATTAAATATAAATAATTGTCTGAAATTTTATTAATGTATAAATACTTATATAGTTATTGTTATCGCTTTTATAGGTTAATTATTGAATTTAAGCAAAAATAAATAGCAATTATTTTTAATAATTGTAAATATATATTTAGTATTTATTCATATTTATACATAAATTGTAGAGTAAGTTAGAGGCAGAGCTTGTGAATGATAAAATAGCATAAAATGATTTTATACATATAATTCAAAAAGTGATCACATATGATTAAAAGCACCGTTTTTTATTAAGAAAATAAATAATTCCATTCAATTAAGTAGAATTTGATAGTAACTGATCTGTTTCCGAAACCGTAGCAGCGGCTTCTATATTGGAGGCATGTATGGGAGATGATGTAGAAGAATGTGTACGTGATGTGGGCAGATTCCAGGCTCGGGGGCTAGTGCGTCCAAAAATTACAAATAATAAATTGCCAAAGAAATAAAAACCAGCTGTTATGTAAAATACTATACGCCATTGTAAAGGATTTCTCTAAAATAAAAACAAATACTAATTAATAGAAAATTTTACAATAATTTTAAATACTAAATAAAAATTACCTCATCTGTCACAATTAAGCCCACTGTCAAAGGAGCTATAATGCTCATTATGTTGGCCGCGCAATTTGTAATGCCCATCAGTGTACCAGCAAAGTTCGGTGATAAATCTATATGATTTACCTGAAAGCCTAAATAAGTTGCAGCATTAGCACCCACAGCTATAGTTAATAAAACTATAGCCAATTTTGTGCTGTCGCCAGTAGTTATATAGCCTAAGCCTATTAAGGCCATCATAGGTATCCACATGCCCAAGGTGTTGAATAGTTTACGTGAGAAAAACAAAGGCATAACACTATTATGATTAATGATATCGGCCACAAATATAAAACCATACGATAGTAAAGTCATGGCTAAATAAGGTAAAGCGGAGAGTGGACCATTGCTGCGTATATCCATGCCTAAGATATTTTTCATATATGTAGGAATCTCAGTTAACAAAGTCCAGAAACCCCAATTATTGGCACAGTGCACTATGAGTAGTGTTAAAAATGGCACCGAGGTAAATATTTTCAACCATGGTGTTTTCAATTCTGAAGCCTCAATTCTACCAGCATCTGAGGGTCTTCTTCCCGGACCGGAAGTTTCGATATAACGTCTTTCATTTACAGTTATAGTAGGATGTTCAGCCGGTGTACTGGCACAATAGAAATACCAAAAGACTGCCCACACCAAACCAGCCAAACCGGATACATAAAATATACTAGGCCAACCCATCCAAGAAGAAGCAATGAAACCACTATATATATATATATTTGTAGGCATTAAAGACTATAATAATTGTATGTTTAATAAAAATACAAAAACTAAATATTTAATTAAATATAAATAATTGTCTGAAATTTTATTAATGTATAAATACTTATATAGTTATTGTTATCGCTTTTATAGGTTAATTATTGAATTTAAGCAAAAATAAATAGCAATTATTTTTAATAATTGTAAATATATATTTAGTATTTATTCATATTTATACATAAATTGTAGAGTAAGTTAGAGGCAGAGCTTGTGAATGATAAAATAGCATAAAATGATTTTATACATATAATTCAAAAAGTGATCACATATGATTAAAAGCACCGTTTTTTATTAAGAAAATAAATAATTCCATTCAATTAAGTAGAATTTGATAGTAACTGATCTGTTTCCGAAACCGTAGCAGCGGCTTCTATATTGGAGGCATGTATGGGAGATGATGTAGAAGAATGTGTACGTGATGTGGGCAGATTCCAGGCTCGGGGGCTAGTGCGTCCAAAAATTACAAATAATAAATTGCCAAAGAAATAAAAACCAGCTGTTATGTAAAATACTATACGCCATTGTAAAGGATTTCTCTAAAATAAAAACAAATACTAATTAATAGAAAATTTTACAATAATTTTAAATACTAAATAAAAATTACCTCATCTGTCACAATTAAGCCCACTGTCAAAGGAGCTATAATGCTCATTATGTTGGCCGCGCAATTTGTAATGCCCATCAGTGTACCAGCAAAGTTCGGTGATAAATCTATATGATTTACCTGAAAGCCTAAATAAGTTGCAGCATTAGCACCCACAGCTATAGTTAATAAAACTATAGCCAATTTTGTGCTGTCGCCAGTAGTTATATAGCCTAAGCCTATTAAGGCCATCATAGGTATCCACATGCCCAAGGTGTTGAATAGTTTACGTGAGAAAAACAAAGGCATAACACTATTATGATTAATGATATCGGCCACAAATATAAAACCATACGATAGTAAAGTCATGGCTAAATAAGGTAAAGCGGAGAGTGGACCATTGCTGCGTATATCCATGCCTAAGATATTTTTCATATATGTAGGAATCTCAGTTAACAAAGTCCAGAAACCCCAATTATTGGCACAGTGCACTATGAGTAGTGTTAAAAATGGCACCGAGGTAAATATTTTCAACCATGGTGTTTTCAATTCTGAAGCCTCAATTCTACCAGCATCTGAGGGTCTTCTTCCCGGACCGGAAGTTTCGATATAACGTCTTTCATTTACAGTTATAGTAGGATGTTCAGCCGGTGTACTGGCACAATAGAAATACCAAAAGACTGCCCACACCAAACCAGCCAAACCGGATACATAAAATATACTAGGCCAACCCATCCAAGAAGAAGCAATGAAACCACTTATCGACAGCATTATCACCGTACCAAATTGTGCCCCTGAATAGCAATAGCTTACAAGACGACCTCTTTCCTCGGCCGGTGCCCATTTCGAGAGGAAGGTATGTGTAGAAGGAAATATCATACCCTGACAGAGCCCTTGAACTGAGCGCAGTATTAGCAGAAGAGGCCAATCACCAATTTCCGCAAAAAGTGGTGTTAATAAAGCCAATACAGAGCATATTAGAACACCAAAAAAGAATGTAAATTTAGCTCCATATTTATGCGATAAATAGCCACCAGGAACTTGTGTAATCACATAACCCCAGAAGAAACTGCTGAGCAAATAGGATTTTATACTCTCATCCCAATCAAATTCCTGAAATGTAAAATATATGTTAGAAAAGAAATTATGTTATATAATGTAAAGTACCTGACTCGACTATCATCTGGACAATAGATTAGAGTTTAGACACGACTACAGACTAGGCTATATACTGGACAGTAGACCTGACTTTAGACTAGACTATATACAAGACGGTGGACTGGAATATGGACTAGACTATAGAATAGTCTATAGACTAGACTATAGACTAGACTATAGACTAGACTATAGACTAGACTATAGACTAGACTATAGACTAGGCTATAGACTACACTATAGTCTACACTATAGTCTAGACTATAGACTAGACTATAGACTAGACTATAGACTAGACTATAGACTAGACTATAGACTAGACTATAGACTAGACTATAGACTAGACTATAGACTAGACTATAGACTAGACTATAGACTGGACTATAGACTAGACTATAGACTAGACTATAGACTAGACTATAGACTAGACTATAGACTAGACTATAGACTAGACTATAGACTAGACTGTAGACTATAATATATACTAGACTATAAACTAAACTATAGACTAGACTGTAGACTATAATATATATAGTAGACTATAAACTAAACTATATAATAGAAATATACTGATCTATGGACTTGACTAAGCTATGAAATAAACTATGTACTAAATATAAACTCTAGTCAATTCTAATCAACTGTTTTGCCCACTGTGTATACATATAAAATATTTTCCAATCAAACTTATACAACTTGTATGAGCAACCACGTCATACCACACCTCAACTGAAATAATATATGTTGTCTTTCATTCCATTTAATATTATTCACACATTCAGCTCAAATACACAACAATTTGCGCAGAGAAAACGTGTATGCACATACTTAAATAAAACCCTGCAGTTTTAAATGCAACTATGTCTACCATTATTTTGAGTTGTAAAATAATTGTTTACCTTATGCATCACAGGTAATACAATGTGCAGTTGCCAAATGCCACTTGACCTATTCGCTGTAATCTACAGTTTAATCAGTTTAAATTTTCTTTCGATCTTTTTCGAAACTCAGTTTTAATATATAACAGGTAAAATCGTTGATTTTTTTAGCTACCCCAGAATTATTGGGTATTTTTCTTTAATCTTTTTTTTTCATTCTATTCATCCATAAGAGCGAAAGAGACAAAACTATGCAAATTTGTTCAAACTGGTTGTCAGACATCATATGTTTATTCATGAAAACTGCACAAACGAGAGGATATTGTTCAGTTTGGTATGTTTTTTGAAGTGGTAACATGTATTTTTCGCTTGAAACTTTATAGTAGATGAAATATATATATTTTGTTAAATCTTTTTTGTAAAGAAATACACAAACACACCCTTGTTTGTGCAGTATCAGCGAGTTGTGGCAATAATTTGAAGCAGTCTGGTGAAAGTGTGTTGTTTTATAATTTTTTTTTTGAAATTTATTTTATTTACAATTTGTGGTGACTGTACCTAAATCAATATCATATTAACATCAGTCTGTGGGAAAGTAGTTGAAAAAAAAAACAATCATGGAAAAAGAACATATGAAATTTTGGCAAGAATTTTTTCATCTCTACAAAGAGCTACCCGCTTTGTGGCGTATTAAAAGTACCGAATATTCAGATCGTACTTTAAAAGCCAATTGTTATACAAAACTTGTAGCAAAACTTAAAGAAATTTATCCGGATGCCGATCGTGAAATGGTTGTAAGAAAAATTAATAACTTTCGTACATCATACAGAAAGGAATTGAGAAGAAAGAGAGAAAGTCAACGTTATGGTAGAGTTCATAAGCCAACACTATGGTATTTTGATTGTTTATCATTTTTATATGATCAGGATGAGTGTGGTTGTGGAAGATCATTGGTGAGCGAAGAAGAGAATACAGAAGAGGTAAATACTTGTATGTGGTTAGTTACTTTTAGTATAATTTTTATACTTTTTTTTTTAAAGAAGAAACCAACAACTCAAAAACCCATAAACCATCAACAGTTTCCCGCAAAACGTAACCATAATATCAAGGAAAGCGATGAGGAAGAGGTAAAGTTTTTAGTTTTTTTTTTTCAATAAAATACTTTTTAAATAACTAAAATCTATTTATACTTTAGAATTTACCTTCTTCATCAAAAAAGTTAAAACTGAGTCATCGTTATATACAACCCATTAAATTGTCACATGAAGAGCAAAAGCAAGCCCAACTCGATGCCGATATCTTAGCCAAATCCTGGGCTGTACAATATAAAGAAATGCAAGGAAATCAAAAAATAATAGCAAGAAAAATTATATCAGATATTTTATTTCATGGCTGTATCGGTACGCTGAATATGTCTCATACTGTTGATATACAAGAAATACTCTTGAGATCGTCTAGCGAAGATCAACTAATGCATCACGTGCCAGTTACACAATCTAACATGGATTCAAATGATTCAGATCATGATTCTGATCAGGAATTTATTCGTTATGAGTCTGTTAGAGAATCATCACCTATACCGTATAATAGTTCCAGTCGATCGGTGTCACCATCGAATTTACAAGATGGTCAAGAAATCGAAATTAAATTTGAGCTGCCTTAAGGGGGGAGGGGGACGAGTGGCAAATTGGATTTATGAAATTTACAGTATTATTGTATATAACTATTTAAAGTTTATTATTTATTTACATTTTAAGAAATAATTCAAGAATAAAATCTGAATTCAAATTCCAAAACTTTTAATAGGTGTCGGTATGGATTTTGTTAGTTATCTCGATTTTAATAATTAATACGTTTTAGAACCCACATATGCCAAAAAGGGTATATATATATACCGAATCTACAAAATCGTACTTCTAGCTTAGATAAGTGGAACAAGTCACTTAGTTATTTTTTGTACTAATAGAGGACATTTAAGGCTACTAGACACTATGTGGGCATTGGGGACCAAAGATTCAAGCAGAGTGAAGGCTGAAATCTGCGGCGGCTGGTCGCCGATTATATCTTGCAAGCCGCACCGCCGCTGACTTCTTTCGGCTCAAAAGTTAAGCCGGTTTAAACGTAGCCGCTGATAAAGATTAGAATGTATTTCAGAAAATAATGTAACCAATTTTAACGGAGTTGCAAATTCTTATGGCAAATTTGCCACACAATATTAAAATAGTGATAAATACTACAATAATTACTATTTTCAGCAGAAAACTTATATAGAGACAGTTTTTTTTTCTGAAGAAAAAGTTAAATTGAGCGGACAATTTAGCCGCCAACAATATTTTCTATAATAAGCCACTGCCCGATCGGTGATCGAAAATGGTTGAGCCGCTGATCATTTTGCATCGGCTTGTATCTCTGTTGGGGTCTTCCACTTCCCCCATTTTGTAGGGCAATTTATTTTGTAAATTTGTAAAATTGCCCAACTTTGGACCACCAGGTCTCTACCAGGAAATGGCTGAAACAAATATTTTAAGTATTTCGATTCTTACTTTATCTATTCTTAAAAGAAGATTTTTGATAACAATATCCTAAAATTTTTCTACAAAAACTATATTTTTGGGTATTTTTCTACTCAATCGCCGTTAATGGGTTAAAAATACTATAATAACATTGTTTAATTGCTTTTTTTTCGGTAGAACTGTGTAATTAGCTTCTCATATGTATTTGAAATTGATAACAAAATTAAAAAAATGCTTTGTTAATAAAAATAAAATTTGTATTAAAAAAAATTATCAGTTAAATTTTCAGTTTTGTTTTGTGTTTCATGTAGCATCAAGGTTACAACAGATTTCTTTGTTTTTTTTCTAAGTTTAACTAACTTATAAATTTACATAAAGTCAAAATTTAAGCAACATTATATTAATTTTTTTCTTATTTAAAAGGTGATCGAAACATCTCAACATTGGCCCCACGAAATTTCCAATAAAATCATAACAATCTCATTACTCTCTAACAATTTATATAAGTTTTCGTAAGCGAAAAAAGAATCAACTCATTCACTACGAATCGTACAAACTTTTCGGTCTTTTGTGATCACTTTCGTAACTTTAAAATATCATTACATACGTCAATGGAATCTCAATGTTGTCTCAGTGATCGAACTTTAATCGTGGTTTCTCACGAACATTTAAAGAGCAAGCAAAAACAAAAGATTTTTGTTCTCTTTTAAAGAGAATACTCATTTTGATCACTACAATCCTAAACACTCCTGCTCTTAAAGAAAACTTCACCAACCATAGAAGGTAGATCAACATATAAAGATCTAACCACGTCCGTACTACACCCATCTATGAAATGTACGATCTTTCAACATCAATTTCTGACCTAAAAATCGTCATATAAATAATACATATAAGTAATAAAAATGTATGACTATATGGTAGAAGAATCTAATTGAAATCTAAAAGTGGTACTAGGACATATAATGGTTCGATCTTCTCATAATTTGTTTTAGCAATAGTCTGATTTTGACGGGCGTACTTAAACAACACAGAATAAAGGAAAAAGCCTGTTTAAATAGATGTAGGGTATCATATGCTCCTAGCTAATGTTTTCTTTTGAATTTTAAACTGCACAGTGGGTCAACAATTTCTCTCTTAAATTTTTGGGCTCACATTGTAGTTAAATGTTTAATACAATTTAAATATATTCAATAAAAAAAACCTTTTTGGCAAAACTTACCTCAAAATTAGGATTAGTAGCATTACGATCTGTCATAGCAACTATGGCCACCGACAGATTCACTCGAAGAGCATAAGCCACAGCTAAACCACAAAACACTAACAAACATTGTATATGACGCACACCAAAACGAGGACCTAGACAAAGAAAACAACAATATTATTCAAAGTGAAAAAATTCCATATGTTGACCGACAAGAAAAAAATCAAAATAAATAATATAACATACCTTGTCCACCCCCAGCTGAAGCAGATATCTGTTGATAATCATTACGTTGCAAGCAATCACACCAAAATACCATATTTATATACTTTTTTTATATAAAAAATATTAATATAATAAAACTAACTTAACACTAAATAAAAATTTAAATAATAAGGAGGAAAAAAATGTTTGTAACACAATCACAAATTAATACATTTTTTTATCTATTTTGATATTAATTGATTTTATTTTATTTTTTTCTACAGTAAAAACTCTTTGATGACGAAGTTGAAAATTCACTGAAACAGAGTAGAAAATAAAAAAAATTCTATAACCATTCAAATTGACTCTGCTTGCCAGTTTTACTAATGAAGTTGTCTACAACAATTGTATAAATAATAAACAAAAAATACTTTAAAATAAAACCAACAAATTTTAATTTTAGTATTTATGTAGAAAAGTGGTAGTTTATTGTCTGTGTATGCGGGTAACAAGTGTTTACTGGTGAAAAGAAATATTAAAAAAAAAAACAATAACAAAAATAGATATCTATCAACAAAACACCAGCTGTTTTCATGTTCTTTCATGTCTTGTTTTGTCGTGTTTTGTTTTGCTTTGAATTTCGTTGCTTGCTTTCAGCAATATGGTAGCATTGCTTAGTGGTCATCTAAAACTAAGCAGGGTTGCACTTGGGAGTAGAATTTAAAAATGGCAGACTTATAAGGTACTTGAAAAACATAACTAACCTACTAACTAACTAACTAACTAACTAACTAAATAAGTAACTAACTAACTAACTATCTAACTAACTATCTAACTAACTAGCTATCTAACAAGCTACCTAACTAACTAACTAACTAACTAACTAACTAACTAAACAACTAACTAACAACCTAACTAACTAACTAACTAACTAACTAACTAACTATCTATATATATATATATATCTATCTATCTATCTATCTATCTATCTATCTATCTATCTATCTATCTATCTATCTATCTATCTATCTATCTATCTATCTATCTATCTATCTATCTATCTATCTATCTATCTATCTATCTATCTATCTATCTATCTATCTATCTATCTATCTATCTATCTATCTATCTATCTATCTATCTATCTATCTATCTATCTATCTATCTATCTATCTATCTATCTATCTATCTATCTATCTATCTATCTATCTATCTATCTATCTATCTATCTATCTATCTATCTATCTATCTATCTATCTATCTATCTATCTATATATCTATCTATCTATCTATCTATCTATCTATCTATCTATCTATCTATCTATCTATCTATCTATCTATCTATCTATCTATCTATCTATCTATCTATCTATCTATCTATCTATCTATCTATCTATCTATCTATCTATCTATCTATCTATCTATCTATCTATCTATCTATCTATCTATCTATCTATCTATCTATCTATCTATCTATCTATCTATCTTATCTATCTATCTATCTATCTATCTATCTATCTATCTATCTATCTATCTATCTATCTATCTATCTATCTATCTATCTATCTATCTATCTATCTATCTATCTATCTATCTATCTATCTATCTATCTATCTATCTATCTATCTATCTATCTATCTATCTATCTATCTATCTATCTATCTATCTATCTATCTATCTATCTATCTATCTATCTATCTATCTATCTATCTATCTATCTATCTATCTATCTATCTATCTATCTATCTATCTATCTATCTATCTATCTATCTATCTATCTATCTATCTATCTATCTATCTATCTATCTATCTATCTATCTATCTATCTATCTATCTATCTATCTATCTATCTATCTATCTATCTATCTATCTATCTATCTATCTATCTATCTATCTATCTATCTATCTATCTATCTATCTATCTATCTATCTATCTATCTATCTATCTATCTATCTATCTATCTATCTATCTATCTATCTATCTATCTATCTATCTATCTATCTATCTATCTATCTATCTATCTATCTATCTATCTATCTATCTATCTATCTATCTATCTATCTATCTATCTATCTATCTATCTATCTATCTATCTATCTATCTATCTATCTATCTATCTATCTATCTATCTATCTATCTATCTATCTATCTATCTATCTATCTATCTATCTATCTATCTATCTATCTATCTATCTATCTATCTATCTATCTATCTATCTATCTATCTATCTATCTATCTATCTATCTATCTATCTATCTATCTATCTATCTATCTATCTATCTATCTATCTATCTATCTATCTAACTAACTAACTAACTAACTAGATACCTAACTAACTAACTAACTAAGTAACTAACTAACTAACTAACTAACTAACTAACTAACTAACTAACTAACTAACTAACTAACTATCTAACTAACTAACTAACTAACTAACTAACTAACTAACTAACTAACTAACTAACTAACTAACTTACTAACTTACTAACTAACTAACTAACTAACTAACGAACTAACTAACTAACCAACTAACTAACTAAACAACAACTAACGAAGCAACTAACTAACTTAATAACTAACTAACTAACTAACTAACTAACTAACTTCCTAACTAACTATCTAACTAACTATCTAACTAACTATCTAACTAACTAGCTACCTAACTAACTAACTACTAACTAACTAACTAACTAACTAACTAACTAACTAACTAACTAACTAACTAATTAACTAACTAACAAACTTACTAACTAATTGACTAACTATTGTAGTCGGGCGAGGCCGACATACAATACCCTACATCTATTACAAAAATAAAGTGTGATTTTGTTTTCAGACTAAAGCATTTAACTTGAGTTGTACCATTTATTGTTTATAATAAAATTGTAGACACTTAAGTCAAATTTTCAAGGTTGCTTTTGATAAGAAAGTTTACATTAACGGATGGACTCTGATACATTCAGATAGACCAATGTTATTGTGCGTTACAACTATCAGCACAAACCCTCCTCACTAAAGTGGTGTAGGGTATATCATCAAATTGCTAGCTGTAGCCTGCGAACAAGCTTTACATGGACTCACGGACATAGCTAATCGACACATATAGTGATTCTGTGCCGATTGGTATACCTTAAGGTGAATGTAGAACCCTTGTTTTTGAGTGTTACAGACATCAGCACAAACGCATAATACCCTCGAAATTGTTAGTGCTGATTATGCATAATATGTCCACCACCCCAAAAGCTTGAGCTAGATCCACGCATGCCCTACACCTATACGGTCCTATGTCTTCCATTTTTTTCATCACAATACATGATTTGCTTTATTTTATTGAATTAGCTGCCCGGGGGCTATTTGTATGGGTGCTATGCTACGAAAAATATTTTTGCCAAATTTCAACTCTCTAGTTTAGGACCTATCGTGTTCAGGCCATGTCCATCTATATAATTAGTGAGCCAACTTAAAAAGTAGATTTTAATGAAATGATTTTTATGCAACAAGGTAAATACTATTCAACATTAGGGCAAATACAAAATCTCAGCTCTATCGGCCAAGATCTCGTTTCGATATATGGGTTCAAAGTTGGATATTTCGGTCATGAAGGGTTTTTTTAAATAACTGTAACTTTTCTCTTTGTTTTTTTAGCAATTTATTCAATTTTCCCAATTAAAATTTAAAATCATTTTTAAAAAAATCAATACATATCCATCTGATGGATAAAAGTCTTTCTATCTTGGCTAAGTAAGTAATTATACAATATGCATTAAGTACATTTTTTGTTATAACAAATAAAACACTAATGATTTTATATATTTTCGTTTTTTCTTTATATAGAAAAACTTTATTTGTTCTAAATTTTTTTTTTAATTTTTTTTAAATTTTATATTGGCACCGTTATTATTGAAAACTGATTTTCAAAATTTTATTTGAATAAAATTTAACTTAAATATATTCTTAAATTAAATAAATTTATAATTATTAAGGCACATTTAGTTATTGCAATTTGTGTTTTTTTACGTTTTTTATAATTATTTAGACTACATTTAATAATTTACTTAAAAGGTAATTATGTACATAAATTTATTTTTTAAAAAAATTTAAAGTACAAACGCTTTATAAAGGAAAAAAAATCGAACGGACAACGAAAGTTTTTTTTTTTGCAAAAATACAACAAAAATAAAATAAATTTTCAATATTATTTATGTGTTTTTTAAATACTGTTAAAAGGACTCTTAATAAGTTAATAGAGAAAATAATTTTTCTAAATTAAAACTAATGGAAGCTCAGATAATATGTTTAAAAGAAAATTTAAGTCTTTTTTTCTAAATAAAATTTCTTTTTTTTAGGTCCTTTTTTTAAGAAAAGAAAATTAAGGTCTTTTTAGGAACAAATTTTAACGAAACTGTGCTTGCGTTTAAATGCATTTGTTGTTAAAATAAAAATATTTTTTTTTTAATTAAAACTATTTAATGCTTATAATTAATTTATATTTAAATCACTAAAGTTTTTTTGTTTTAACTAAAACTTATCAACTAAAGAGGTCTTCAGTACGCTTTTTATATGTGTATGTGAATATTTGTATAAATTTTTTTTTTTTCTAATTTTTCTGATGATCACTGTTTAGTGTTTGTTGGTTGCTCTAATTGTTGCCAGTTTCCTTAATTTGTGGTTTTACAATATCACCATTTGTTATGAGAGCTGGTGTTTCGGGATCAATAATACTCATACGTTTGGCTAAAGCATCTTCAGGAGAGTTCCAACTTTGTACATCAGTTTTACCCAATAACACGAATAGTAAATTTCCAAAGAAGTAGAAACCAGCAGCAATGAAGAAGACCATACGCCACTCGATCACATTGGTCTGGAAGAGAAAGAGAAATTGAAAGGTTAGAAATTTTCGGGCAACAATGATCCGTCCGGAGTTTCTCATTCTATAGACAAGTCTATAGCGTAGTATATAGTCGAGCCAATAGCCTAGTCAATAGTCTAGTCTATAGTATAACCTAAAGTCTAGTCTGTAGTCTATAGTACAGTTTATAGTCTAGTATATAGTCTATAGCCTAGCCTACAGTTTAGTCTATAGTCTAGTCTATAGTCTAGTCTATAGTCTAATCTATGGTCTAATCTATAGTCTAGTCTATAGTCTAGTCTATAGTCTAGTCTATAGTCTAGTCTAGTCTATAGTCTAGTCTATAGTCTAGTCTATAGTCTAGTCTAGTCTATAGTCTAGTCTATAGTCTAGTCTATAGTCTAGTCTATAGTCTAGTCTATAGTCTAGTCTATAGTCTAGTCTATAGTCTAGTCTATAGTCTAGTCTATAGTCTAGTCTATAGTCTAGTCTATAGTCTAGTCTATAGTCCAGTCTATAGTCTATTGTCTAGTCTATAGTCTATTGTCTAGTCTATAGTCTAGTCCATTCTACAATCTAGTCTATAGTCTAGTCTAAAGTACTTACCACATCATCGACCACTACACCCACAGCCAAAGGCGCTAAAGCACTCATAACATTCGCAGCACCATTCGTAATGCCCATCAAAGTGCCCGCATAATTGGGAGACAAATCGATATGATTCACTTGGAAGCCCAGATATGTAGCAGCACTAATACCCACTGTTAGCGTAAGTAAAACCACAGCCAAGGTGGAATGTTCCTCGGTGACATAACCCAAAGCGGCCAAAGAAATCATGGGAATCCAATGACCAATAGAATTGAAGAATTTGCGACTAAAAGCTAAAGACAAATTTTCCTTCTTCGACAACAGCTTGGAAAGATAGATAAAGCAGAAGGAGAGTACGCACATCACAGCATATGGCAGAGAGGAGAGTAGGGCACTATTTTTGATATCAACACCCAAAATGTTTTTCATATAGTTAGGAATTTGAGTTAGTAAAGTCCAGAAGCCCCACATGTGGGTGCAGTGCACAATGATTAACGAAATGAATGGAGGTGAGGTAAAGATTTTCACCCATGGTGTTGGACCCACAGTCTTGGGTGTATTATCTACTTGACCCAAAGAGTTTTCAATCATTTTCTTCTCTTCGGGCGATATGCTCTTGTGTTCGGCGGGTGTACTAGCAGCAAACAAATACCAGCAAATGGCCCATATGAAACCCATAGAACCGGAAATGTAAAAAATACCAGGCCAACCCGCAGAAGAATCAGCTATATAACCACTAACAGCTAACGTGACTACGGTGCCAAATTGTGAGCCCGAATAGCAGAAAGTACCCAAAGCACCTCTTTCCTCTACAGGAGCCCATTTGGCTAACATGGCATGAGTGGCAGGATGTACGGCACCTTGCAATAGACCTTGTATGACACGAACAGCAAACAGTAATTTCCAACCACCTATATGAGCTGCCACTGGTGTGAGTAGGGTAAGCAGAGAACATAAAGTGACACCAATTAAAAGTATAATTTTAGCACCATATTTTTGAGCTATATGGCCGCCAGGAATTTGTGTGGTAATGTAGCCCCAAAAGAAACTGCTAAGTAGATAGGATTTTATACTTTCATTCCATTCGAATTCCTAAAAAAAAAAGAAAAATTAATAAAAATTTTTAAAATTTAACTCAAAAACACTTACTTCATAATCACTTTGTGTAGCATTTTTATCTGTCATCGCTACAATGGCCACACTCAAGTTGACTCTCAAAGCATAGGCCAAAGACAAGCAGCAAAAGCATAGGAAACATTGTATATGACGGGTTCCAATAAGTGGACCTAAAATTATATCAAAATAAAAAATATTTATTAAGTTAAAGTAACATAATCTTATCTATTTATAAAAGATGCAGTTGCATTTTTGTTTTTCTTTTTTGAAAAAAAAAAAAAAAATAAATACAAATATTTATAAAACTCCTAGAGATAACATTGAAGTCCAAACGTACTATATATGCCTTAATTGTAAAAACCTTTAAGTGGAACCTATTTTTAATTTATTAGTCTTATCAGTTTCGAGTTGAATATAATTTAATTTTATATAAATATTTTTTATTTATTTAC
Organism: Lucilia cuprina; assembly: GCF_022045245.1. NCBI lineage: Eukaryota > Metazoa > Arthropoda > Insecta > Diptera > Calliphoridae > Lucilia > Lucilia cuprina. Next base: position 50,166,835 of record NC_060954.1, read on the forward strand.
CCTACTCTATAAATATGTATTAGAAGACTGAGACTGCGATTTCTTGTATTTTGCCAGACTTCCTTGTATGATGGCAAAATGAGGTTGCAACGCGATAACAATTTAATTGAATGCCAAAGACATAAGTCATGTTTTGAATGAAGACTTTATTAAAAGTTTCAGTGTTTGCTGTTGCTGGAATGACTTTTGAGAAACTTGACCCACCTATAGATCCATAGTTCGAGGAATTTATATAAATTTCAGAATATGTTAAACTTTAGCTACATATTCTTAAAAATGTTTAGTTCTAGTACAGTTTTAGTTCAGTTCTAGTTCAGTTCTAGTTCAGTTCCATTTCAGTTCTAGTTCAGTCCTAGTTCAGTTCTTGCTCAGTTCTAGTTCAATTTTAGTTCAATTCTAGTTCAATTCTAGTTCAATTCTAGTTCAGTTCTAATTCAGTTCTAGTTCAGTTCTAGTTCAGTTCTAGTTCAGTTCTAGTTCAGTTCTAGTTCAGTTCTAGTTCAGTTCTAGTTCAGTTCTAGTTTAGTTCTAGTTCAGTTCTAGTTCAGTTCTAGTTCAGTTCTAGTTCAGTTCTAGTTCCGTTCTAGTTCAGTTCTAGTTTAGTTCTAGTTCAGTTCTAGTTCAGTTCTAGTTCAGTTCTAGTTCAGTTCTAGTTCAGTTCTAGTTCAATTCTAGTTCAATTCTAGTTCAATTCTAGTTCAGTTCTAATTCAGTTCTAGTTCAGTTCTAGTTCAGTTCTAGTTCAGTTCTAGTTCAGTTCTAGTTCAGTTCTAGTTCAGTTCTAGTTCAGTTCTAGTTCAGTTCTAGTTCAGTTCCAGTTCAGTTCTAGTTCAGTTCTAGTTCAGTTCTAGTTCAGTTCTAGTTCAGTTCTAGTTCAGTTGTAGTTCAGTTCTAGTTCAGTTGTAGTTCAGTTCTAGTTCAGTTGTAGTTCAGTTCTAGCTCAGTTCTAGTTCTAGTCCAGTTCTAGTTCTATTCTAGTTCCGTTCCGGTTCAGTTCTAGTTCAGTTCTAGTTCAGTTCTAGTTCAGTTCTAGTTCAGTTCTAGGTCAGTTCTAGTTCAGTTCTAGTTCAGTTCTAGTTCAGTTCTAGTTCAGTTCTAGTTCAGTTCTAGTTCAGTTCTAGTTCAGTTCTAGTTCAGTTCTAGTTCAGTTCTAGTTCAGTTCTAGTTCAGTTCTAGGTCAGTTCTAGTTCAGTTCTAGTTTAGTTCAGTTCTAGTTCAGTTCTAGTTCAGTTCTAGTTCAGTTCTAGTTCAGTTCTAGTTCAGTTCTAGTTCAGTTCTAGTTCAGTTCTAGTTCAGTTCTAGTTCAGTTCTAGTTCAGTTCTAGTTCAGTTCTAGTTCAGTTCTAGTTCAGTTCTAGTTCAGTTCTAGTTCAGTTCTAGTTCAGTTCTAGTTCAGTTCAAGTTCAGTTCTAGTTCAGTTCTAGTTCAGTTCTAGTTCAGTTCTAGTTCAGTTTTAGTTCAGTTCTAGTTCAGTTCTAGCTCAGTTATAGTTCTAGTTCTATTCTAGTTCAGTTCTAGTTCAGTTCTAGTTCAGTTCAGTTCAGTTCTAGTTCAGTTCTAGTTCAGTTCTAGTTCAGTTCTAGTTCAGTTCTAGTTCAGTTCTAGTTCAGTTCTAGTTCAGTTCTAGTTCAGTTCTAGTTCAGTTCTAGTTCAGTTCTAGTTCAGTTCTAGTTCAGTTCTAGTTCAGTTCTAGTTCAGTTCTAGTTCAGTTCTAGTTCAGTTCTAGTTCAGTTCTAGTTCAGTTCTAGTTCAGTTCTAGTTCAGTTCTAGTTCAGTTCTAGTTCAGTTCTAGTTCAGTTCTAGTTCAGTTCTAGTTCAGTTCTAGTTCAGTTCTAGTTCAGTTCTAGTTCCGTTCTAGTTCAGTTCTAGTTCAGTTCTAGTTCAGTTCTAGTTCAGTTCTAGTTCAGTTAAAGCTCAGTTATAGTTCATTTCTAATTCACTTTTAGTTCTAGTTTAGTACTAATACAGTCGCAAGTAGGCTATTCCTAAGAAAGTCGAAACAAAAAACAAATTCTAAAAACTTATAATTGACTTCAAAGTCCCCAAATTTATACCTATAGCGTTACTTTTTGTTCGTTGTTAATCACACTCCCTTGTTTGTGTTTACCCACTATACAGTAGTCAGCCTAACAAGCACTTTGTTTTCCACTATAGTTATTGTAATGATTGTTTATTTTTCGAGTGTATTCCAAACACTCGATAATTTATAATGGTCTTCATAGAACACACTAGACACACAGTTATCCAGCTGCATGCAGTACAATTACGTTAACGTTATTCAGTTGTTTATCTATTTATTTAAACGTACTTGCTTAACACGTTAGTAGGGATGACAATGTGAATGAACACTGTATATATGTTCTGAACACAAATAGTGCCTTTTTTTGTTGTATTTCTTAAAATTTATTTATATTTATTATGTAGAGCTAATAAAACGTAATTAGTAGTAGGTTTTTTTTAAAGAAAACGTTAGATTTAAGTCTAAATTTGTTTAAATATAAATAAGTATACAGATTTATTATCAGGGCGCACGAAATTTGTTCGAAACATTATTAATCATTTTAGAAATATTCCATAAGATATTACCGCTATATATATCTAAAATAGTTTTATCTTTTAATAAAAATAATATGTGTTAGATAAAACGCTAATATTTTGCTTGTCAACAAAACACTATAAATGTGTTCTAATCGGTTATGGCAATTTTTTTTTTTTGAAATACTAAAACTTTAAGAATATTATTATTTAAAACTACTTCTTGAAATCTCTAATTAAATAGCAACAAATTAAAAGTTTATTGAACTTTAAGTATAAAGTTTCACCTTCTTTAAATCAGATAAACCCACGAAGAAGAAAAATGCATTTAAACTTTTTAAATACATTTTCAAAATACCAAATAACCATGTGATTTCTATTTCTTTTATGTTCGTCTGTCTGTCTGTCTGTTTCATACAATGTGTAACTTGAAAATTTACTTTATGTCTCATACATAAAAATCCCCACACAAAGATCATGTACAAGAAGGTATGCTGCAACTAGTAACAACTACAACAACAACAGAAAATCGTATTCGATATCACTGCACGAGTTTATCGCGCGAGTTTAAAATGTTACAAAAAAAATGTATCTACAGCTCTCATAAACAATTTGTGTGTTTGTGAGTATCTACAATATTTACACTTGCATTTGTATATAAATACTTTTGTATATTTATTTGATCACCCATTTTTTTCTTAGTGTTTACTCGTTTTCTCATTTTCTCTCTATTCGTGAGCAAAGAGAGCTTTTAATTTAGAACCTCCACAATCATAATGGGGCCCTCATTTATTTGTTTTTTTTTAACAACAAAAACGTGTGCACTGCATGCCACTTTATCGTTTATTTTATGATTTTCAAAAAGAGGCATAAACTGGGGTCTATAGGGTTGCCATGTCTCTTGTATTTTTGACGAAAATTGGTTGATCAGAACAGTTTTTTCAATACTCAATCATTAGTTGTTTTTTTGACAACAAAAACGTCTGCACTGCATTTACTTTATAGTTTATTATATGATTTCCCAAAAAGGCATATACTGATAATTATAGGGTTGCCATGTTCCTTGTAATTTTGACCAAAATTAGTTGAGAGTTTTAGAAAGAAAGACCATCTCTGTCTGAGATTTTCCAACCAAAAAGTATTCTTCTGAAGTTGTTTCTTTATAGGGGCTGGATCCTTTTTAGATCTATACTTTTGCATCAAAATGTATGGGAAAACTGATCACAGGAATAGTAAAGTTCTACCCAGATCAGATGGTCATCAACTCCTAGTTGTTTTAAAACCTTGCTCCTCAATGAGAGGTCATCCTGTTGGAGTTTTCACGATCATATTGTGACCAAAGAAGATTATCTTCGAACACAAAAACTTTGGCAGCAAAACACACGGTCTGAGTATAAACGATCGGTAATTCCGATTAATATGTTAGTTCACTTTGAATCTTTGTTTTTTTAAGATTCTACTTGTGAATGAAATCTTCAACATCACATCACTTAGTGGGGAGATGAATCAGATCTAGCAAGATCTTACTGATCTGTATTAAATGTCCCTAAAAATATTTTATTATTAATTTAGAAAAAAAGTCAAAAATGAACCGAAAGAAGAACTCATTATTGAACTGATAAATTTTTACGAAATCTGGGAATAAAAAGCAGCCACTAGCCACAAAGTACTAGTTAGGTAACTAGTCTGAAGTAAGTTTACTTCTTACACAAAACAAATGTTTTGAGGATTCTTTAACTGATTAATACAGATAATATTTCAATACACGTGTAAATGATTCTAGGATATTTTTTGGAAGTCTGGGAATAAAAACCTGTCACTAGCCACAAAGTACTAGTTAGGTAACTAGCCTGTAGTATATTAACTAAATGTTTAGTGGATTCTTTTAATGAATAATTTCTTTAACCATATAAATGATTCCAGGATATTTTCTGGAATTTTTGTACAAACACTATGGGTTTTAACTAAGACTACATAAGCTACACTGACATTGTAAACAACAATGTTGAACATATTTTTTTTCTTGGCTTTATGGTTTTTTTTGTTGGTTGATTGTTGACTTTATGTATGTAGTCGTTGTTGGTTATTTGTTTTTCACTGATAATAACCAAGTACTATAGTGTCAGCCTTGTAGGACAGACTATAAACTATTTTTAAACCCATAGTGTGTCAAATACATAATAACAAATTTATACGTATGTAAGTATGTATTTTGAAAATCTGTGTATGTGTATAAGTAAAATTTAATAAATACCCGGTAGTTCGGGAAGCTGATAAAACACACAATTTTTAAAATACTTAATTTAGTAGAAAGCTCACAGACCTTTCACAAGCTATAATCATGTTTAACTTTAATGGCAGCTAGAGATTTGACTCTGCAATTCAAAAAAAGTGTCTACTGTATAGATTACTTAGGGTCGCCAAAGTGTCGATTGAATTTCTTACAAAGAATTATTGAAAAATCTAAGTTCAATAACTGTTGCAATCTTTACTTCTCTAACACTGTTGGACAACCATAAAAGATTTTATTGGTAATCATAAAAAGTGTAGGGATAAAATGTAATCTGCAGATTACTTTGGTGGTTTGTTAGGTTTCCCAAAGGTAACCTTACAAACCACTAGACCACCGCAAATAGTTTGCGGTTATGTTTCTTATTTAATAACGAGAAAGCAAGGGGGTTTTTGTAAAATTTCTAAAAGGTTATGATCTGTATTTCGAACAAAAATCGGTATAGAGCAGAGAAACGCAATAAGCTCTCAAATAAGCTCACTTATAATCTATTTTTTACACGTACATATGCTCACATATGTGTGAGTGATAAATGATCAATTTAAATAATTTTCTTGTGAAATTGCTTTAAAACAGAAGGTAAGAGATCTCTGATTGGTAGAGATCATTGTAAAATGTAGAGAGTAAGAAAGATCTCTATCGATCTCTGATTTGGAACCCAAAGTGATAATTTTCCATCAGCAATTTTATATAACATTTTTAAATGTAAACAGTAAGCAGTGCAAAATATATCCTTTAATTTTGCTCAGTAAAGTTATTAAGATCTTGTTAAGAGTTTGTTTATGTTTAATAGTGATCGTGGTAACGGTCCTTTTTAATAAGATTTTTGGATGTGAACAGTAAGTTAAGATTATGAACACTTTTGATAAGGCCTATAAATGTGTGAAAAATGTCAATTAAGTCTCTCCAAAACTTTGACATCTTCAAGTGACTCTTCATCTTCATACCTTTAACTAATCTTTAAAGGGCACTTTACACGATCACACTTTATGTACGTCTAAGTCTAATGAAAAAATAAAATTAAATTCCATCCGTATGACAAAAAAGAGAGTAAAATTCGTCTGATTTATACTTTTCGTGTTTATATGATTTGTATAAAACAATAACAAATTAAGATGGAAACAGCTGTTTCGCTTGTTTTGTATGTGTTTACGTAAAAAACATCCCTGATCTACTGCGACATGCCAGTTTTTTTAAAACATTTTATAAAATGAAGAGAACCATACTATTGTAAAATTTTCCATCCGTATTCTCTCTCGATGTTCATTACCAATTGCGTTTAGATGATCCCACCCGTACTCCCCTACAAAAAATTTTGACAGATCATATTACTTGTGTGATCGTGTAAAGCCGGCTTAAAATAAGCCACTAGACTAGTTTTATTTCAATTTCATTATCAACGATTACATACGACTGTTACGTTCCCTCTCTTAAAACTTTGTTCCTAATCAATCGCGATCAAGATTGTAACGTTCCTATTCAATATGATTTCTTAGATATGAACAGTGAGTTAAGATTATGAACACTATTGATTAGCCCTCTTTTTATTGATTAGAGCTCCCTGGAATAGATCCATAATTTTAGAAACCGGACTAGTTCAATGTCAATTTCGATATCCAGAATAACAAGCGAATATAACAGTCCCGCTCAGTTTATCGCTTAAAAAAGGTGTTCCATATCAAATATTTACACACATAGACATTCAGATACTCTGACAATGTGTCTGCTATACCGCCCATACATCCATCCATCGTACCTGATGTTTTGTTCAACTGTCAGAATGTCTGACTGTCTCTCTTACTGACAATTTTAACTACCTGTTTTACCTGTTATTGTTTCCCCTCTCTGTTGCAGAAAAAACCCACCAACAGCCTGCCATGCCATTCATTTAACCATCGAACCATTTGTTTAGCTTCTTTGCACGTGTGGAGTTTTTTCCATCTTTTCTTGTAGACATTCTCTCAAATAAAATTTTCTTGTTTTATTTTTATTTTGCACATTGTTTATGCATGACTTCTAAAAATTGACAATTGATACTATTTTTAAACTGACTGAATTGTTATTTTCTTGCCATTATCGCTTTAGGCGCCAATTATGTTTTCTATGTTGTTTTAGTGGTGGTCAGTCTAATTTTAGAGATAGTATGTTTGATATGATTAAATATATTTTTTTCTTTAGATTTTTTTTCTTAAACAATTATTAAGGAATTTTCTTTGTGTTTGAAAAAAATTGGAAAATTGCTTGTGTTTTTCTTAAATGGTCTTAAGTGTATAAAAAATAATTTGTTGCGTACACTTTTAAGAAGTGATTTAGAAAACAACAGGTGTCGCCAGAGAATTTTTATTGGAGACACACATTTTTTGCTGCAGTATTGAATTTTGTCCATGAAATTGTGTTCATATCAAAAAAATAAGTATTTTCTATGGAAGAAAGTTTCCAAATAATAAAAGTGCCTTTTATAGAAAACAGTTTTCATATTGAAAACAGACTTGTATTGAAAATAGTTTTCGGGTGTCTTCTATTGAAGACAGTTTCGTATAGAAAAGTGTCTTCTCTTGAATACTGTTTTCGTATAGAAAAGCGTTTTCTATTGAAAACAGTTTTCGTATAGAAAAGTGTCATCTATAGAAGACAATTTTTTATAGAATAGTGTTTTCTATTGAAGACACTTTTCGCATTGACACTTTTTTTATACAGAAAAGCGTACTCTATCTTGTTATAGTGACAGTCTTCTAAAAGAGTGGAAAAGTGTCTTCTAGGGGATACAGTTTTTATATAAAAAAGTGTCTTCTATTGAAGACAGTTTTCGTATGGAAAAGTGCCTTTTATAGAGGACAGTTTTCGCTTACAAAAGTGCTTCTATTGAAGACCGTTTTCATATAGAAAATTGTCTTCTATTGAAGACCGTTTTCATATAGAAAATTGTCTTCTATTGAAGACCTTTTCATATAGAAAAGTGTCTTCTAATGGAGACAGTTTTTATATAGAAAAGTGTCTTCTATTGAAGAGAGTTTTTGTATGGAAAAGTGTCTTCTATTGAATACAGTTTTCGTATGGAAAAGTGCCTTCCATTGAAGACAGTTTTCATATAAAAAGCTCTCTTTTAATTAAGACAGTTTTCGTGTCTTCTATAAGAGACAGTTTTCATATAGAAAAGAGAGAGTTTTTGCATAGAAAAGTATCTTCTATTAAAGATATTTTTCATGTAGAAAAGTCTCTCCTATTGAAGACAGTTTTTGTATAGAAAAGTATCATATATTGAAGACAATTTTCGTACAGAAAAATGTTTTCTATTGAATACAGTATTTGTATAGAAAAGTCTCTTCAATTGGAGACAGTTTTCGTATAGAAAAGTGTCTTCTATTAAAGAAAGTTTTCATATAGAATAGTCTCTTCTATTGTAGACAGTTTTTGTATAGAAAAGTGTCTTCTATTGAAATTAAGAAAAGTGTTTTCTATTGAAGACCGTTTTCATATAGATACATGTCTTCTATTGAAGACAATTTTCGTATAGAAAACTGTCTTCTGTTGAAGACATTCTTTGTATAGAAAAGTGTCTTTTATTGAAAACAGTTTTCGTATAGAAAAGTGTCTTCTATTGAAGACAGTTTTCGTATAGAAATGTGAATTTTATCGCAGACAGTTTTCGTATTGTAAATTGATTTCTATTGAAGACAGTTTTTGTATGGAAAGATATCTTCTATTAAATACAGTTTTTGTATAGAAAAATGTCTTCTATTGAAGACAGTATTCGCGCAGAAAAGTATCTTCCATTGGAGACAGTTTTCATATAAATAAGTGTTTTCTATTAGAGACAGTATTCGTATAGGAAATGCTTTCTGTTAAAGATAGTTTTCATATAGAAAAGTGTTTTCTGTTAGAGACAGTTTTCGTTTAGATAAGTGTCTTCTGTTGGAGACAGTTTTCGTTTAGAAAAGTGTCTTCTTATGGAGACAGTTTTCGTTTAAAAAAGGGTCTTCTGTTGGAGACAGTTTTCGTTTAGAAAAGTGTCTTCTGTTGGAGACAGTTTTTGTATAGAAAAGTGTCTTCTGTTGAAGACAGTTTCCTTATAGAAAAGTGTCTTCTGTTGGAGACATTTTTCTTTTAGAAAAGTGTCTTATGTTGGAGACAGTTTTCTTTTAGAAAAGTGTCTTCTGTTGGAGACAGTTTTCGTTTAGAAAAGTGTCTTCTGTTGGAGACAGTTTTCTTTTAGAAAAGTGTCTTCTGTTGGAGACAGTTTTCGTTTAGAAAAGTGTCTTCTGTTGGAGACAGTATTCATTTAGAAAAGTGTCTTCTGTTGGAGACAGTTTTCGTTTAGAAAAGTGTCTTCTGTTGGAGACAGTTTTTGTATAGAAAAGTGTTTACTACTGGCGATAGTTTTCATATAGAAAAAAGTGTTCTATTTGAGACAGTTTTCGCTTAGAAAACAGTGTTCTATTTGAGTCAGTTTTCGTTTCGAAGAGTGTCTTTTACAGAAGTCATTTATCGCATTGAAACTTCTATCGAAGATGATGTTTGTTTAGAAAGTTTAATTCAAATTATTTGTTCTCGAATATTTTGCAAGAAAACTCTTCATTATAATAATCTTTTTATAATTATATTCAAAAAGACTATTAATGTTATAATTACTCTCAAGTATTTTTTATCATTACTCGATTGCTAATTATGATTATTTTGGGTTTTTTTTTAAATACTTTTCAATTATAAAAATTATTGATTTTAATAGCTGAAGATAAGATTAAACTTGAAATATTAATGGTTTGACAGAACTTATTATTTTAATCTTATATGAATATAATTGTGATATAAATTAGCGATTGATATCGATCAATAATAAAGATAAGTTTTTATTTTTGCCAAAACTTCCTTTAATAATTCATTGCGAGGAAATATTTGAAATTGTAGAAATTTGTTAGAAATTTAAAAAATTTATAGGCAATTGTGTGAATGATCGCTTTTGAACAGAAAAAGTTTTTTTGAAGATCTATATATTAGAGTCTATGTGATGATAATTACATTTCGCTTCAGATTGGCAATTGTGTCTGGAAATCGGATAGTAATTGTATCGTGTATTAAGTTAGGCAATACTAAGCCATAAGGTTTTAAGAAAAGGAACTGATCGTTTTTATTCAAAGTGTTGTTTTAAGGGTTAAATGACTGTTAAATTAAATGTGTTTTCTTTAAGGAGTAATTAAAATTTACAATATTTTTTAATAGTTTTAGTAATAAATAGCGATTTAAAAAATATGTTTTGTTTTTAATCAATATTTTTAGTTGTGTTTTCTTGATCGTAGTTTTCATTGCGAATAGCAAAACACATCATACAACAACTTTCTAAGCAAGACAATAGTTTTATTAACTAAAAAAAACTTCAAATTTTAAAAAGTATTTAAAATTATATTTCTAAAGGATTTCTAATAATTTCTGAATAATATTTTGTTTCTTTTTTAGTGCAAAATGAAAATCAAATATTAATTTTATCCTTACTTGTGATCCTGGTAACAGGAGCTCTTACAACTGATACATTTTTTGATTTAGACAACTTTAGTATAAAACTATTTTATGAATTAGCCAGTTCCAAACCTCAATACAATCAAGTAATATCAACATTTTCCATAGCATCTTTTCTAGTGTTACTACGTCCAAATGCTGAAACTACAACTGCTTATGAAATCAATGAAAAATTAGGATTATTATCACAAGCCGCTGAACATGTTCAAAGTAAATTTGCAGTTTTCGAAAAAACAATGGACAAGAATCTATTTATATATAATGCAAATAATATCTCAATGCAGGCGGCCAACACTCAAATAGAGGAAATTATTCTAAATCAAAAAGATCTCCTTAATGCGGTGCTCGATATAAATATCTGTCAAAAATGTGAAAAACTTGCATTACAACATCATGCTATCAAATTAGAATTGTCGGCGTCATATGAATTTAAAGGCAATTTCCGTCATGAATTCTCAAGCATTAACAGTGAACCCTTCTATGTCAGTGGAAATACGAAAATTGATATGGATATGTTAGTTTTGGCAGCAAAAATTCGTTTTGCCGATATTCCCGAATTGGAAGCTTATGCCTTTGAAATACCCCTACATGATCGTTTAAATTTCTTAGTTATTTTAATATCTAAAATGAAAGGTGGTATTAGGGATTTAGAAAATAATTTTCAAAAATTTTCTTACACAACACTTCAGTCATATATGAAGCCACATCGGATCAAGTTACATTTTCCAAAAGTGAATTTTTTCGTAGAACGATCATTAAGAGATGAATTGGAAAATGTAAGTGTTATACTAAGGTTAACTTTCAAAATTTCATTTTTAACTCTTTTAACAGTTAGGCCTTGGTAGCATGTTTAAAAAGCTATGCGAAGTTTCGGCTTTCATACGAGTTTCAAATATCTTCTATAATGCTTCATTTTCGTATGATGAAAAAAACATTGGAGTCAGTTTAGAAGAAGGTAAGATAATTCCACATTTAAATATATATTTATTTTTCAATTGATAAATTTCATAGAGATGTTATTTAACTTTACAAAAAAATTAGGAATATATTCACTCTTTAAAAGACTAACTAACTTTCTTATACATTTCAGATACCGATGGGTCTGATTTGAATGATTATGAAGAACATATAATAGATCATCCGTTTATATTTATGGTAACAAGTGAGACAAATTTTATACATTTTATTGGTAAATTTAGTGGTAAATAAAGTTTTGAAAAAAATAAATTGTTTCTTCTTCAAGATATAAAAAAAACTAACAGCAGAGTCCCCTTAATATTTTCTCTCTGTCAAGGAAAATTTAAATTTTAAATTAGAAAATTCTGTAGACTAGACTATAGTCTAGTCCATGGTCTAGTCTATAGTCTAGTCTATAGCTTAGGCTATAGTCTAGTCTATAGTCTAGTCTATAGTCTGGTCTATAGTGTAGTCTATAGCCTAGTCTATAGCTTAATCTATAGTCTAGTCTATAGCTTAGTCTATAGTCTAGTCTATAGTCTAGTCAATAGTCTAGTCTATAGTCTAGTCTATAGTCTAGTCTATAGTCTAGTCTATAGTCTAGTCTATAGTCTAGTCTATAGTCTAGTCTATAGTCTAGTCTATAGTCTAGTCTATAGTCTAGTCTATAGTCTAGTTTATAGTCTAGTCTATAGTCTAGTCTATAGGCTAGTCTATAGTCTAGTCAATAGACTAGTCTATAGTCTAGTCTATAGTTTAGTTAATAGTCAAGCCTATGGTCTAGTCTTAAGTCTATTCTATAGTCTAGTATGTAGTTTTATATATTGTCTATTTTATAGTCTAGTCTTTATTCTAGCCTATAGTCCAGTCTATGGTCTAGTCTGTAGTCTAGTCCATAGTATATTCTATAATTTTGTCTATAGTCTATTCGATATTCTAGTCTATTGTTTAGTCTATAGTCTAGTCTTTAGTCTAAAGATCAGTCCAGTCTACAATCTCTTCTATAGTCTAGCATATAGTCTTGTCTGTTGTATTCTCTATAGCTCAGTCTATAGTCTTGTCTATGGCGTAGTCTATATTTTTGACTTTAGTGTAGTCTATAGTCTTGTCTACGGTCCAGTCTTGTCTATAGTCTATTCTATAGTCTTGTCTATAGTGTTTTCTAGTCTATTATTTTGGGAGTAAACCTTTTTCTAAATTGATGAAGAACATCAATTGAACGATTGCTGCAATTAGTGAAAAATTCATGCCTTGCGCAGTTATGCAAGTTCCCTAGCCTCACAAGTTTACGACACCGTTTATAACCAATTATATATGGTGTTGCTTTTATGTTAGGCTGATGTTATAAAATTAGTTACCCCCACAGAGAAATATTTAAGAAATATTTTATTATATTTCATTCATTTAAAGCACGACAATATTTAAGTTAGCATTAAATATATAAAAGTTTTGTTTAATTTAAAAATGGTTAAGATTCTAAACTTTAAAGGTATTTAAATAAACATATTTGTAAGTTATTATTAATAACTAATATTTTATATATTCCAGAATTTCCTTTTAAAAGTATGATCTTAACACTACTTCTAACCCTGACGCAACTAGCTCGAGCTAACATTTTTAATTTGGAAAACTTTGGACAAAAATTATTTCTGGAATTATCGAGCTCGCAGGAGCATGAAAATCAACTACTAGCACCTTTACCTATAGCAGAAATTTTAGTTTTATTGCGTCAAAGTGCCGAAGCCAATGCTGCTTACGAAATAGGTGAAAACTTGGACTTAATATCGATAGCTGCAGATGAAATTACAACAAAATTTTTGCAACAAATAGAAAAATTCAATGGCGATGAATTTATCGTAATGAATAATACAATTTCATTACAGACACAGAAAAATAGTGTGGATCGAACTAGTATTATTACAGACAGATTTGCTTTGAATATCTGTCATAGAATTGCAATGTACCGACAACAAAATCAGGAAATAAAAGAGTTTAAATTAGAATTTACTACAGAAATTCAATTTAAAGGAATGTTTCGTTATGCATTCTTAGGTACAGATAGAAAACCTTTTCATACTAGCGATTCCACCACTATCGACAAGGATATGTTAACGCTGCAGGCAAACTTACGATTTGCAGAAATTCCCGAATTGAAAGTTAAAGTCTTTGAAATTCCCTATAGTAATGGTAATAATTCTTTAATGATTTTATTACCCGACTCTCAACAAAATACACGGGATCTGGAAGTGTTATTAAAGGAATTTCCTCTCAGTAATATTGAGTCATATTTGAAACCCCGCTGGATAAAATTACAATTTCCAATGGAAGAAATTGTTATAGAAAAATCCGTAAAAGAGGCTTTACAAAATGTAAGTTCCAAGTTAATTATGTACATTTTCTTTATTTTTTTTTACATTTGGCATTTAAATTATATGAATATCTCTGTAGTTGGGCATTAAAGGCATATTTAAACGTCTTTGTGATATTGAGTATGATATACATGTATCGGATATCATCTTTAAGGGTTCATTTATAATTGGAGATAATAATGCTGGAGTTAATCCAAAAGATGGTAAGGTAGCGACGTTTTCGTTTACAATGTCCGTTGACTCTTTTATCTCTTTATCATTTCAGATATTGGCTCATCCGATGCAAGTACTAATGAGGAATTTATAATAGATCATCCTTTTATATTTATGGTAAAAGCTGCGGCAAATGAAACTTATTTGATTGGTAAATTTTCTAAATAAACTTGTGATTAGATATAAATGAATGAAAAATACGTAAAGTAAATCAGAATTCTAAAATTACCCAAATAATATAAAGCTATGAAACTGCAAAGTATAACATTTCTTAACCAGTTGTTAATCAAAACTAAAAAAAATATAAAATCTAAACAAAATTGTTACAAAATCAAAATCGTTTAAATTCACGTTAAATTATATTAATATTCTTACTAAACAATTAAATAAAAAATATGTTTAATCAAAATAAATTGATATGTGTTTGGTTTTTGCATTTACCAGCCAAACATGTGTTTCAATTTAAGCAACAAATTCCCAATTTAATTATTTTAATTATTTGCCTTTTTTTATACCCACCATCAAAAAAAAGGGGGTATACTGATTTTGTAATTCCGATTGTAACACATTGAAATATTGATCACAGGCTATAGTCTATAGTCTAGTCTATAGTCTAGTCTATAGTCTAGTCTATAGTCTAGTCTATAGTCTAGTCTATAGTCTAGTCTATAGTCTAGTCTATAGTCTAGTCTATAGTCTAGTCTATAGTCTAGTCTATAGTCTAGTCTATAGTCTAGTCTATAGTCTAGTCTATAGTCTAGTCTATAGTCTAGTCTATAGTCTAGTCTATAGTCTAGTCTATAGTCTAGTCTATAATCTATTCTATAGTCTAGTTTATATTCTAGTATATAGTATAGTCTATAGTCTACTATATAGTCTATTTTATATTCTAGTATGTAGTATATAGTCTAGTATATAAGCAAGTCTATAGTCCAATTAATAGTCTATATATACAGTCTAGTCTATATTCTGGTCCACTTTAGTGGGGAGGGTATATCGGGTTTGTGCTCATGTTTGTAATGCACAATAATATTGGTCCTTTACCAATCGGCTTAGAATCATTCTCTGTGTCGGTTTAGCTATGTCCGTCCGTCCATGTAAACCTTGTAGTCAAACTGCGGGCAGCAATTTGAAAGATAATTTAACTGGAGCCATGTCCGACTATAACTTTTTACTTGTTTTGTATTTATATTGTACTTTTACGGTAACGTTTATGAAGAATTAGATATGGTTTTACTTTTAAATAAGACCATAGAAAATAAATTTTTAAAATTAGTTGCTCTCTCAGTGATCAATGTATTCAGAATATATATAACTTTTTTCATTTAAAGCAAGACAATTGAACAGTTTACTTACAAAAATATTAGGTTTTTTTAAATTTTTAAATATGATAAAGATATTAAGGAATAAAGGTATTAAAGTATTGAGTTTTCTCTAATAACTAATCTTTATATATATTTGATATTATATATTTTCTAGTTTCAACTCAATTTAAAATTATAATTTTAACATTATTCCCGATCTTAACAGAAGCCATTTTTAATTTGGAAAACTTTGGTCAAACATTATTAATTCAACTAACTGAGTCTCAGATGTACGAAAATCAATTACTAGCACCTTTACCTATAGCAGGTCTTTTGATTTTATTGCGTCAAAATGCTGAACCTTATGGTGCATACGAAATCGGTGAAAATTTAGATTTGATAGACAAAGCTTCGGATAATGTTACATACAACTTTTTGCAAGAAATTTCAAATTTTAATAGCGAACAATTTATCGTTATTAAATATAATATTTCAATACAAGCGGAGCGGAATGAAGTGCAAGAACATTATTTGGATCGTATTAGTGTTGTTAAAGATAGATTTACAGTTAATATCTGTCGAAACGCGGATATTTTCCAAAGAGAACATCAGGAAATAACAGATTTTATATTAACATTGACTACGGAAATTCAATTTAAAGGAATATTTCGTTATGCATTCTTAAGTACAGACATAAAACCTTTTTATACTAGTGATTTGACGATTATTGACAAGGAAATGTTAACTCTACGAGCAAACATACGATTTGCAAATATTCTCGAATTAAGTATTAAAGTCTTTGAAGTTCCCTATAGTAATGGTAATAATTCTTTGGTAATTCTATTACCTAACTCTCAACAAAGTCTAGAATATTTGGAAGAGATTTTAAAAGAGTTTCCTCTCAGTGCTATTGAGTCATATTTGCAACCCTGCTTTATAAAATTACATATACCAAAAGGAGAAATTGTAGTAGAAAAATCCTTAAAAGAGGGCTTACAATTTGTAAGTTGTGTAATTGAGGTTATGTTTTACATTTGATATTCAACTTGATTGTCTTTTATAGTTGGGCATTAATAATATATTTGAAAATCTTTGCATTATGGATTATGGAGATATACATGTTTCGGATATCATCTTCAAAGGTTCCTTTGCAATAGAAGAAACTAATGCTGGTGTTGTTCCACAAGATGGTAAGATAATTTTAAATTTAAAAATTTTCTATTATATATCCTTAATGTTGAGGATTTTTGAAAGATGATGTATTATTTAGTTTATATATACATTTATATGTATTTGCATTGATTTATTTACTCTCCTTAACATTTTAGTTATGGACTCTCCTGAAGAATTTGTAATAGATCATCCTTTTATATTTATGGTAAAAGGATCTGCAAGTGATCCTTATTTAATTGGTAAATTCGCTAAATAAAGTTATGAGTAGATATAAATGATCATGTAGCTTGAGCACACGCTATATATGGATACTTAGACGGACGGACATAGCTAAATCGACTTAGAAGGAGAGTGTGATCAGATTGGTATAATCTAAGGTGGGTGTATTTTTGGGTGTTACAAACATCAGCACAAATCATAATACCCTTCCCACAATAGTGCTGAAGACTATATAAAAACACTAAAATTCTTTCACAAAACGAAATTGGTTCTCAGTAGGGTGTCCCTTGAAAAAAATTCTGTTTTTTTTTTTCTTACAAAAAATATTTTTATTATTTTTTTTTTTTTTTGGAAAAAGCATCAGTTTCTTACCAGCGATCAAAAAGAACTTAATGTTTAATATGAGAACTGAACTAGAACTGAACTAGAATTGAATTAGAACATAATTAAAATAGAACTAGAACTGAACTAGAACTGAACTAAAACTGAACTAGAACTGAACTAGAACTGAACTAGAACTGAACTAGAACTGAACTAGAACTGAACTAGAACTGAACTAGAACTGAACTAGAACTGAACTAGAACTGAACTAGAACTGAACTAGAACTGAACTAGAACTGAACTAGAACTGAACTAGAACTGAACTAGAACTGAACTAGAACTGAACTAGAACTGAACTAGAACTGAACTAGAACTGAACTAGAACTGAACTAGAACTGAACTAGAACTGAACTAGAACTGAACTAGAACTGAACTAGAACTGATCAGCACAAACCCAATATACCCTTCTCACTAAAGTAGTGTAGGGTATAAAAAGTACTCCTCGAGACATTCTAAATCTCAGTTTTCTCAAATAATAATACTAAATAGAAAGCAAATTTGCCATTGAAAAACTAAAGCATTGTTTTTTTATTAAAAAAACTCTTCAAGTAAAACTCGTGATTTATAATTACACTAAAATACTATATTGGCTAAAACCAAACTCGGTCAAAACATATGAATGTACAAAACTACAACTTTTGCACAGTTATGAAATTACAAGGTAGTTTATTAACCTGTTATTGGTTAAAAATGAAAATTTATAAAAAAATCGCAAAAAATTTCAATCTCCTCAATTAAAGTTAAATTAATTTTATTCACACTAAACAATTTATAAAGAATATGTTTAATAAAAATAAATTGATTTGTGTTCCGTTTTTTTTTTAATTTTATTTTGACAAGCAAAACAAAAACGTTTATTTTAAAAACTTTAGTCATAAATGCGAATGAACTTTTATAAGTGGGTTTCTTTAAGAAATTTTTCTTTTTCTTATTATGGCTATCACAACACAAATTTTGACTGCATTTTGCTCACGTGATAAAGTTGTTTTTGTTTCATTATTATTTATCTTTCACAATGACAGTGAAATGTTTTTTTTATTTTTATTGTTTATTTTGTAATATTTCATTTTGGACACTAACGCTAAAAATACCAAATAAGAGAATTTAACAACCATTTAAAGGATGTTAAAAGAAAACAAGTAAGAATATATCGTCGGTCATGGTCGGTCAAAATATACCCTACAGTAGTGAGTATGTTAAAAATTGAGATTATTTTTTTTAATATAATAATTTGTCTTTTAGTTAATAGTCTAACCTATACTCTAGTATTTAGTCTAGTCTATAGATTAGTCTATAATCTAATATATAGTCTAGTCTCTAGTATAGTCTATAGTCTAGTCTATAGTCTAGTCTCTAGTGTAGTCTATAGTCTAGTCTCTAGTGTAGTCTATAGTCTAGTATATAGTCTAGTATATAGTCTAGTATATAGTCTAGTCTATAGTCTAGTCTATAGTCTAGTCTATAGTCTAGTCTATAGTGTAGTCTATAGTCTAGTCTATAGTCTAGTCTATAGTCTAGTCTATAGCCTAGTCTATAGTCTAGTCTATAGTCTAGTCTATAGTCTAGTCTATAGTCTAGTCTATAGTCTAGTCTATAGTCTAGTCTATAGTCTAGTCTATAGTCTAGTCTATAGTCTAGTCTATAGTCTAGTCTGGCTATTGAAGCTTATGATATTTGTATATAAAAACATAGATATCGTAGTTTACTAAAGAATAAAAAAATGAAATATAAGTTGCGTTCTTAATAAATTTTCTTATTTCAAGTAAAATATACAACCAATTTTTAGTGCAGTTTTTTATTAGTATTATTTATTTAATAAACTGTTTATTAGTACTTTAGTCTATTTTAGTTCCCGTGTATAAATTTATAAGCAAATTTACAACCATATTATTATTTTAAGCTTAAAGATAATATTTTAGTGCAATTTTTTTTAATTTGTGTTTTTTTATTTTTGTATTTATTTAATAATTTGTTTGAAACAACTTAAAGTTATATTTTATTTTGTGCTATATTTAAATGTTTTTATAACATTAGTTGCGTGTGCCAAAAATAAAAAAATGGGGAAAAAAGCAAAACATAAAAGAAATGCACAAATACTTATAATAAATTAAGTTTTAAACAAAATTAAAAAAAAAATATTTACATTAAGGGTGTTCACAGACTATAGAAAAAATCAAAATAAAGTTGACAAAAAATAGAGAGAATTTTCCTTAATTAGAATATTACTTTCTAAAACATTTATTAGTTTACTTTAGTTATGTGTTCTAGAATCAGTTGGGACAGTTTTATGTCCCAAAGTAATCAGTCATGTAACTAGTTCTATGTTATTTTCTTCAGCTTTCTAAAGATATGTGTTAAATATTTTGAAAACATAAGATGAACCTCCTTACTGTTTTATTTATAAATATTTGTTTGTTTTTATAATGTTCTCTACTTTTTGTTTAAAGAAAAAGAGGAATATTAAGTTTAATTTATTACTTTAATATGACGACTTCTTCTTCAATAACATGACGCATGCACGTGCTTTTTGTCAAAATTTTTTTTGAAACAAAAAAATTCACTTTTTTTATAAAAATATAAAAATATTTGTTTCTTCTTTCATTAAAGTGAAATAGCAATTGTAAATAAAAAACTGTATTTTATTTTGAAATATTTTTAGTATAAATTTAATTTATTTTGTTATTAAACAAATAGTAGATAAAACACAATGACAATTGAAATAGAAAATACCAAAAAAAAAAAAAAAAATCATTCATTCAAGTATTTTGTATTCAAGAGAAGGTCGTTTATGTACTTTTGTAATCAAGAATTTTATTTTAAAAATTTGTTTTCCTTTATAAAAAAAATTTTGTTAAAATAAAAGTTGTTTAAAAATATATATAATTTTTAGAACGTTTTTTTATTAAATATAAATAAGGTGCTTTGTTTATGAGAATTATAGCGGCATTAATGTAGACAAAAAATTCTGTCAGAATGTCACGTAGTAAAGTTAAAATAAAATTTCTAGTGCGGCTAACAAAATAGAAGTTTATTTTTTTAAAACAAAATTAAAGTAATAAATTAGTTTTAAAGATTATCTAAGTTTTTAAAGATTTTCATTGTATTAATGTAAAGTTACATAAATACAATTAAATATAAACTACTCTAAAGGAAAAAGGCAAAAGTGTGTTAATTTTCATAACACACAAATATATGTTTCATACTTTAAAGTATAAACTAATAATAACTTCGTTATATTTGATTTAGATACGTCCTTCCGTCCACTTCTATCTTAAAACAAACTTCAGATCGTTCACATTATATTAAAATATCTTGTCTCTCTAAAAATTAATAAGTATTATTCATCATCATTAATAATACTAAATTATTTTGATTTTTTGTGAAAAAAAAAAGATTTTATAAAAATTTATTAAAAATACTCTTTACTGGTATTAAAAGGGTGTCATTGTACTGATGCAAAGTTTCTTTAATATTATTATTTATATATAACTATAGTTTTAAGTTGATTATAAGAACGCTTATATCTTTGTAATATATAGTAATATCTCATCTAATTGATATTACAGCAATTATATTAAACTTTCTTTCTGCAACGATTTAGCCATGTCTGTCTGTCTGTTTATATTAATATGTTAATGAACTAGAGGTATGTCACAAAACCTCTAAATATGAAAAACTGTTCATTATTTAGTAAGTTTTTTTTGTCAAATTCTTCAAAGAAATATAAGAAAAACTAATGAAAAATATTCTTTACAGATTTTAAAGGGGATTCATTGTAACGATGTAAAGTTTCATTGACACAATTATCATATAAAACTTAAGTATAAAAATAAATAATAATCGAAATACAAATAACTATTTAGTTACTTTATGAAAAGTTCTTTAAAGAAAAAAAGAAAAATTTATGAAAAATACTCTATACTAAAATTAAAAGCGTTTCATTGTATTGGTGTAAAGTTTTTCAATACAATTATTTGTATATAACTCTAGTGTGAAGATGATAATAAGTTGACGTTCATGTTTGTAACGCACATTAATGCCTTAATTTACTTTAAGTCGCAACAATTATCTAAACATCACTCCCTTTAACGATTTAATCATGTACGTCTGTCCACGTTTATCTGTAAATGAACTAAAAATCTGTAACAAAATATCAAAATATAATTAATTCTTCATTATTTAGTAAGTTAATGAAAAATTATTTAAAGAAATATAAGAAAAACTAATGAAAAATATTCAATACAAATTTTAAAAGGGTTTCATTGTATCGACGTAAAGTTTCTTCAATATAATTATTTGTATACAACTCTAGTGTGAAAACGATAATAAGTTAAGGTTCATGTTTGTAATACAAAAAAATATCGGACCAATTATAAATCACTGCAATTATCTTAATATCACTTTCTATAACGATGTAACCCGGTCCGTCTATCCATGCAAATGAACTAGAGAACTTTCAAAAAACATCGAATATTTTTTTTTATAAACATAAACATAAAACAAAGAATTCTTCTTATTTAGTATGTTTATGTAAAGTTTATTTAATGAAATGAAAAAAAAAAAAAATATTAAAAATAATGTACAGCTGTTAAGAGAGTTTCATAGTATTAATGTAAAGTTTCTTTAATATAATTATTTATACATAACTATAGTATAAAGATGATAATACGTTGGCATTAGGGTTTGTTATGAACAGAAATATCTAACCTTCTTATATTATTACAATTACCTAGAATTATTTTCCTATATCGTTTTAAAGAAGTCTGTCCGTCCATGTAAATCTATAATCAACCACATTTTAGCATTTTAGAGGAAATTTCAATGTAATTTATTTAATAACAAGTAAGAAATTATAGTCGGGCGAGGCCGACCATATAATACCCTACACCTTTGACAAAAATATAATGAGATTTAGTTGCCATAATAAAGCATTTAAGTTGAATTGTACATTGCCTTAGATATACATACTTAAGCCGTTTATTGTTGAATAAAATTGTGGACATTTAAGTGAAATTTTGATGGGGGCTTTTCATAAGGGCTAGGATCATATAAGAACCTATTATTATGGAATTCGTGGAGGTCATCAAATCTTGTATACAACTTGGTTATTGCAGCTTTTTGTCGAGGTATGAGTATATTAAACATAGTTATGAACTTAAAAGCCCTATTCGGCGGGTTCAGTTGTATAGGGGCTAGGTGAAATAATGGACCGATGGTAACCATTTTCAATAAGCTTTGTCTACGGTACCATAAGAGATCATGTGCCAAATTTCATTGAAGTATCTCCAAAATTGCGACCTGTAGTTTGATTACAAGGATTACAAGCCCTATTGGGGGTTCAGTTGTATGGGGGCTAGGTGAAATAATGGACCGATCTAAACCATTTTCAATAGGCTTCGTCCCTGGGACAATAGAAATTTCATTGAATTATCTTCAATATTGCGACCTGTAGTTTGATTACAAGGTTTACATGGACGGACGGACAGACGGACAGACGGACGGACAGACGGACGGACAGACGGACGGACAGACGGACGGACGGACATAGCTAAATCAACTCAGAAAATGATTCTGAGCCGATTGGTATACTTTAAGGTGGGTATAGGACCAATATTATTGTGCGTTACAAACATCAACACAAACCCAATATACCCTCCCCACTAAAGTGGTGTAGGGTATAATTACACTCATTGTAAGTGCTTCAAACTGATGTATGTTTATATCGATTAAAGGTTAGTTCGGCATTTTAGTACTAAAATTTTAATTTTAAAATTTTTTTTAATATTTCACTTTTTTAACAAAATAAGTTTATTTTTGAGAACCTTTTAGACATTTTATCCAACAAATTACCAATATTTTCTTATGAGTGTAAATGTATTCAAATTTAACTTTGTAAAACAATTACAATATAAAATATGTTTGTCACTAAACAATATTTATTTAAATATTTACACATTAAGTTACAAATGAAATTGACGAATGACAAACAAATATTTGTTTGTATTATTAATATATACCGACTTTTTATGGCCGAATAAAAATAAAAATTTATTTCCGCTATATAAGTGTTATTATGAGAAGGGAAAAGTTTTGAGAAGATAAAATAGATACATATCTTGCTGAGAAGATATACATATAGGAAAGGAAACTTTAATACGAAAGTTATGTTAACTAACATAGAAATAAATTTCTATAAAATATTTTGCTTTTAATTGTTTTAAATTTTTTTTTAACAAATTTTTAAACAAATAATATTTATTTAAGTTTGAGATTTATTTCCAAAATTTTGTTGTTAAATTTGTTAGCAGCAATATAATTTATTGAATTAAATTTTCATTGCTAGCACACAAGTTTGTTTTATGGAAATTTTCATTTCCAAATCATATGACAACATTTTTTGTCTGGCAAATTTGAAACATTTTTTTTTCACGGTATAAACAATATATATTCCGTTACTCAGTTGTGTTTTAAATAAAAAAGTATATATTATTTGTATATATAATTTTTAAGAAATAATTTCATAAAACGTAACACATGAATATCATACTTAAACAAATGATTTATTTAAAAGTAAAATATATATAGTCGGAGCTACTCAAAGCTTTGGAGCTTTGTAAAAGTAAAGAACGATTAATTTATTTTTTTCAAATGTTGTTTCCTTTGATAAACGAACTTAAGCATTAAATTCAAATGGAAAGTGCCATGCCCACTATTGCAAGCCCACTTTTCTAAATACACGAATAAATATGTACTTATTATATAAAGGAAATGCCACACCCATTCCTGCATACAAATTGATGTTAAAACGTAATACCACGACTACTTTGAAATTAAAAAAAAGCTTCTTCATAAAGTCAAAATTCAAAACAGAAAGCTTCTTCCAAACATACAGGAAAAAAAACAACTGTTAATATATGAAGCAAAGCCAGTCCAGTAGTCATCTGTGGACCTTAGATATACAATACAATATACACAAAATCGTTGCTATTACAATCTTACGAAACCTTGTTATATTAATGATTGTAATGCGAGATTTATCAAAGATATTTGCAATAAACCCTTTTTGGGGTCTTAAGATCAATATGAATCAAAATTTTACTTATTTTAAAGAGAATTCATTTTTATTAAATTTTATCCAGATTTCATCATAATTAATATGATATTCCGTATGTTTTGCAAATACAAAAATGGACTTATATTGCCCGGTATCTAGTAAATTATGAAGATATCTTTGTTAATGAAATATCTTTAGTAAGATAACTAAGAATATAACTTCGTGTGTGGTATAGGTTCCATAGAGTTCTTCTGGTTCATAAGTGGGCTGAGTGATATGTGGTGAACTCTCTATTTAGCCACCTCGGAGTGAAGATAACTGCTTGAGTGTTATGATCCCTATAGAGTTCTTCTCTTTCGTAAGTGAAATGAGTGGACTCGATATTTGGACATAGATCTTTATGGACCAATATTTCCTTTATTTCTTGACAGGGTTTATTTATTAATTGCAAGATAAGTTTATCATATAACTATTAAAATAGGGACATATAAATTGCTATCGGAATAGCTCCGAAAAATGGACTAATATTGCCCAGTTTACTAGATAAACTCTGTTAATGAAATATTTTTGGTAAGAAAACTGTAAAGATAATTCCGTGTGTGGTATGAGCCCCATAGAGTTCTTCTGCTTCGTAAGTGAGTTGAGTGGTACTTGGTGAACCCTCTATTAAGCCACTTCGAACTCTATATTTTGACCAATATTTTTCTTATTTATTGATAGGTTTTAATTATTCATTAGATCGATTAGTTTATTATGATGAGAACAGATATCTTCAACATTTTATTCCAAAAGTTTTCCAAATAGAAAAATAGACTAATATCGGGGTAATATTGTAATATTACCCCAAAATGTAGATATCTTCATTAATGGAATGGGCTCTATATCTCTAGTAAACTGTGATGAAAACTTCGTGAGTTGTATTTGCCCTATCTGCTTCGTAAGTGGCAATTTGTGAACCATCTATTTAGATCCGCGCCTGGGGACCTATAATGATCATATCAAGGTTCCTAAAAACTGTGAAAATTTAAGTTTACATTCAGACCTTATGATGATTTTAACAGACAGACAAAAATTTTCAGATGGTCTTAGAATCTAATAACGCCTTAGATTATATATACATTAATGGGTATACTACCAAATAGTTTAATGTATATGAAACACAAAAACTAAGTTAATCAGGTATACAAATTTAAACCTTTATTTCAGACCAGACTATTCGAAATTTAAAGCCTGATCTTTTTGTCCCGATACCAGATATGAACCCTGGATTTTGGCTTCTTAAAACTTTTGGCTTCTTTAAAACATAAATAGGGTATAAAAACAAAATGTTTAAAATATTAAAAAAAAACACAAACATAAGTACATATGTATGTATGTATAAATGTATGTACTTGTGTATTTATAAGAACAAGTATTTAACAACCACATGTTGATATGAATTTTTAAATGTTTAATTTTTTTGTTTTATTTTTATTTTTATATATATTAAAACGCACTACTCCAACCGATAATACAGAAAGAAGTATTAAATAAGAAAGAAGAAAATTAAAAAAACACGTGTTTGGAAAAACTCCAATTGGGAAAATTTCTAAACAAAAAATACCCCCAACACTAACATTTTACTAAGATTATAAAGGTACTACTTACCCTCATCAAATCTACGATTTTTAACCATATTGGTCTTAGGTTGAGCCAGTTTTGCGGTTTTAAACAAGGAACTTAAAGTTGAGATTTGTTATTAATAAAAATTTTTCCTTTGGGCAGGCAAATACTTTTTGAAAATTTCCTTTTTTTTTAGTAAAGGATTTTGGGAAAAATTTTTTAATTTTAAAAAAATTTTGTAAATTATTTAAAATTTAATTTTTTTCACACAAATTTAAACATTCACTTTATAATTTTTGTGTATACTTAATTTTTGGTTTCTTTTTTGTTAATTTATTTATAAAATTGTGTGAACTCTTTTTTTCTTAAAAAAAAAACGTCGCACAATATAATTTTTTTTGTTAAAAATTCATGCACGTCAAGCAATATCAACAGTTGGATTTTATTTAATCTTCAGGAAATTATTTCTTCTTTTTTTTATAAATTTTTATATTCCAGAGTAACAAATTTTTAATATATTTTATATATTTTTTAAACAGCAGTAAGATGCAACAACCAACTATCTCTGGTTAGGCTTATCTACTAAATAACAACAATCCTAACTATATCTACTATTTAAATTGTAACTAAAGTATACAATTTATATTTTGTTATATATTTTTTTTAATATACACTTTTTTTATTGTTGTTAATATTATTCACACTTGCACACCAATAACCGAGACAACGCACTGACAGAATTTTCATTTAATATATTTTTCCTTTAACTTTTTTTATTTTGTTCGAACAGATACGAGAATCGAGAATAACAACAATAAATTATAAATAAAACAACAATAACAAGTGGACAACGACGACTACGAGCCACATACAACACACACACACACAGAAGACTTGTTCTATGCGTTACAACGACAGTTCTCGTTGCAGAAACGTTCTTAGACCGACTGATTTATACTGAAGGCGGCTACAATGCTTTTATAATAAACGTTGATCTGTATGATCCGTTTACGTCGCACCACTGACGGACGGGTTTCCCTTCGGTTTTTCTTTCTGTTTACTTTTCTGCTGCTTATTATACTCGCTTTATTACTTACTGGATGTCTCGCTGGCTAGCTGTCACACGCTCTACACTCACACAGAAAATTCTCCTGGTGTTATCGATATTACTGTTGTTGTTGTTGTTGCTCAGTTTCGCTTTAAGTGAGTTGGTTGGTGAGCAAACAAGTGAGTGACTTGTTTCTTCTGGTGCTGTCTTTGGTGCGTTTTTTTGTTTTTGTGTTAAACAATTTGTTGTTGGTATTTTCACACACACGAAATTATCGCATGAATAGGTATCAGTAATATTTACGTTTACTCTGATACATTAGTGGGCAAACGCTAATCGTTAGCGGGCCTTTTAAGTAAATAAAGAGAGATCATTCACACTCTCTCTCTCTTTCTGGTTATCTCTAGGACATAAGTAAGAAGATAGTCATTTCTATGGAGTCTATAGTTTCGACTATAGAAGTCTATAGTCTTTACTATAGCGAAGTCTATAGTCTTTACTATAGCGAAGCTTATAGTCTTAACTATAGTCTATAGTCTTGACCAAAGAAACAGTCTTGACTATGTAGAAGTCTGAAGTCTTAACTATAGAGAAGTCTGTAGTCTTGACTATAAAGAAGTCAGTAGTCCTGATTATAGAGAAGCATGTAGTCAAGACTATAAAAAAGTCTATAGTCTTGACTATAGAGAAGTCTATAGTCTTGCCTATAGTTAAGTCTATAGTCTTGTCTATAGTTAAGTCTACAGTCTTGACTATAGTGAAGTCTATAGTCTTGACTATAGAAAAGTCTATAGTCTTGACTTTAGAGAGGTCTATAGTCTTGACTATAGATAAGTCTATATGAATATAGAGAAATTTAAGTCTTGATTATAGAGAAGTCTATAGTCTTGACTATAGAGAAGTCTACAGTTTTGACTATAGAAAAGTATATAGTAATGACATTAAAGAAGTCTATAGTATTGACTTTAAAGAAGTCTATAGACTATATTGACTATAGTTTATAGAAAAGTCCGCAGTCTTGACAACGGAAAAGTCTATAGTCTTGATTATTGAAATATCTATAATCTTGACAAGAGAAAAGTCTATAGTCTTGACTATGGAGAAGTCTATAGTCTTGGCTATAGAGAAGTCTAAAGTTTTGACTGTAGAGAAGTCTATAGTCTTTACTATAGAGAAGTATTCAGTCTTGACTATAGAAAAGTCTATAGTCTTCACTATGGAAAAATCTATAACTATAGAGAAGTCTTTAGTCTTGACTATAGAGAAGTCCATAGTCTTGACTATAGAGAAGTCTATAGTCTTGACTATGGAGAAGTCTATAGTCTTGACTATAGAGAAGTCTATAGTCTTGACTATAGAGAAGTCTATAGTCTTGACTATAGAGAAGTCTATAGTCTTGACTATAGTGAAGTCTATAGTCTTGACTATAGAGAAATCTATAGTCTTGACTATAGAGAATTCTATAGTCTTAACTATGGAGAAGTCTATAGTCTTGACTATAGAGAAATCTATAGCCTTAGCTATAGAGAAGTCTGTAGTATTGACTATAGAGAAGTCTGTAGTCTTGACTATAGAGAGGTCTTTAGTCTTGACTATAGAGAGGTCTATAGTTTTGACACTAGAAAAGTCTATAGTCATTACTATAGAGAATTAATAGTTTTCACTATAGAAAATCTTGTCTATAATGATGTATATAGTCTTGGCTATAGAGAAGTCTTTAGTGTTGTCTTTTGGATTAGTTTGAATTATATCTTTATATATAAGCGACTGTAGAGCAATCGATAGTCTTGAGAATTTAGTAGTATTGGCTATAGGCCAGTCTATAGTTTTGACTATAGAATAGTGCTAAGTCTTGACTATAGAATAGTGCTAAGTCTTGACTATAGATCAGTCTTTGCTATCGATCAGTTTTGTTTATAAACTAATTTGTATTCCTAACAAGTATATAGTCGTGAATATAGAGCAGTCTTTATTCTTAACTATAGATCAGTCTATAGTTTTATATATAGATCAGTCGATAGTTTTGAAGAAAATTCATTCTTATTTCTTATGAAACTAAATGGAATTGTTTTTATAAAATGATATTTTTAATTATTTAACACTTTCAGGCTGGTCACAAAATTCCATTCCGATCGAAAGTATAACTTGTAAATAAATCGATAAAAACTTATAGAAATAATAACTTTAAACTCTTATATAACGAAAGAGTGCCATAGGTCGTACAACACATTTTTCACTTACAAACAAAGAGTGGCAGCAGTGGCTTCATATAAAGAGCATAACATTATTAATAGACTATTTACATCTTGCTGATATTGATTTGACTCTTCGATCCGAAATACCGGCAAAAAAAGATATTTTGTTTTTAAAGAAAAATCAATGACTCTCCGTGAGCTGAACAGTTTAATATTGAACAAATAAGTATTTGATCTGAAGATTTTTATTATTTATATTATTATAGTTATAAATTATCCTTTTTAACTTTTTATAAATATATAAAACCCTGTTGTTTTATTGATTGATTGTTAGATTTATTAAATTCTCTTTAGTTTTAGTCAAATGCTCTTAAAATGGGATCTCTTAATTGTGTATATTACTAGTTGTTCTGATTCTTTTGTCTTTTAATTGTTGGTGTTATGATATTTATTTTGTGTTAAATTATATGTGTTGTTTTTATATTGTTGTTAAAGTTATTATTACTATTAGTATTTTATAGTCACTGATAAGTCTTAGGCATTAACTTCAAATATATTTGTGTTATTACACCCTGAAACACTCACTAAAATAAGGAGGGTGCATACAATGATTTTGTAATGACATTGATAATTCTTACCAAGATTCGTCCTTTATCCACCATGTGGGTAAAGTATTAAACGATTTAATTTTAAAATGTCCGTCCATCCATATAGTATTATATGCAATTGTAACAAGAATGAAGATTATAATCGATTTTACCAGTTATTCTTAAACGTACTTTAAGTACAAAAATTCATAAATTTCTATTAAATTGTATTTAATAAATAGTTCACGGAAGAAGTAATATTGAAAACGAAATAGATTGTAAAAATTTTACATTCTCAAATCAGCAAAACATAAACACAAACAAATTTCACACTGTGACAACAACAATATTTGTACATAGATTGTGTTTGTATACAATGGAAATTTTTCTTAATCCTTACAAAATTTACACAAAATTACATTTCACTTTCTCTATTGTTCTCACAAAGAACACTTCTTATCGATAATACCACAGCAAGTGATGTTGTAAACAACTAGTTGACAGAAAGACGGACAATCAGATGGAAAGACAGACTCTCACAGCAACATGTGGTCGGACTCTTGTTAAATGACTGAAGATAATCATAAAATACTTAAAAATTATAGACGGTTTCTTATGGTCATTATTGTTAGTGAAAATTTAAAGAATTGATAGAGAAAAAATTCTTAAAATTATGAATTTTTTATTGTCTAGCAAGGAATGCAAGATGTTTGTAATTTTGCTATGCTTGAGCCCATGAAGTAGTATTGTCTTAACTACAGGGATAAGGAAAGTACTTTCACACTAACTCCAGAGTACTTTGTGTTTGCTCTTAGGTACCAGAACAAGTTAAACTTTTCACATTAATATCATTAAGGGATATTGTTTACATATATCTATCTATCTATCTATCTATCTATCTATCTATCTATCTATCTATCTATCTATCTATCTATCTATCTATCTATCTATCTATCTATCTATCTATCTATCTATCTATCTATCTATCTATCTATCTATCTATCTATCTATCTATCTATCTATCTATCTATCTATCTATCTATCTATCTATCTATCTATCTATCTATCTATCTATCTATCTATCTATCTATCTATCTATCTATCTATCTAACTAACTAACTACCGTGTTTAATTTTCCTGAAAGAGATGAACCTTAAATGGAGGTAGGGCCAGTTATGATCCTTATAAATAGTTAAAGCTCCGGAGCTATTTGTATGGAGCTATGCGAGATCGTGGACCGAAATTATAATCCCAGATACGAAGAATACCAATAAGGAATAACTGTGTTAAAATTTTAGCTCTCAAGCTCTTTTCCATCAAACGCTATCGAGCCTTAAACAGACAGACGGACGGCGTGATCGCCTTAGAATTTAATAAGAAACTAGAATATAATTTTATGGGATGTGATGTGATGTGTTCATAAAAATTTGTACTCTTTTCAGTGTTATTGAAAATTTTATTTTAAATTTTTTTAGTTTTAATTTACATTTCTCTAACTCTTGTTGATTCAAGTGAACAAAGAGGTCTCTACCTCATTATACGATCTTTATACCACCCAAATGTAAAGCGCACGGTACGCACACAAATTTCTGAAATACTCAATATCAATATGTGGGTATGTCTACACATTATGACATTTCCATTGACAGGTATGTCGTGTCACCAAAGTTACATGTGGTGTTTGGTTTTTCGTTATTTAAAAAAAATATATATATTTCTTTAAAAAAAATATTGACTTTAATTTAAAATTTTGCAAAAATAAATATAAAAAATTCAGGGAAAAATGACGAGAAAGAATCTCAATTATATTTGGATCTTTATGATCTTTTTTTAACAGAACTCTTATCAGTTATTGTTTGTTTGAAAATATTTTGTTACGTCAGTAAGAAATATTTAATCACTATATAAGCAACAGGCTAATATTCTTATAATGACTTTATATACCCTACATTAGGTGTTATTAAGTTTAAGAATCAGTTTAATAAAGATTGAAAGAAATAAATATAATGATGTTCTTAGCCAAGAATCTTTTAAATATTTATATATGGATATAATTGTAATAAATGTGAAAACGTCGACACAAAAACAAAATTTGACAGTGACTATATAAGATTTAAAACAGCCAAGTGCATTAAATTCTTTACAATTCAGAAAACCCCCAAATACAAAAAATTCAATTTATTAAAAATTACTTCTTTTAACTAAGAAAAAAAACTTTGCTACAACAAAGTATTGACTAAATTACGGATTTGAATTTTTTTCGTTTTGTTTATTGTCATCAAGTGTCATTTGGAAACTATAAAATATTTGATAATAATGTTGTTTTTTTTTTCTCACTAAAATGTCTTCTATTAGCCAATTAAAATACAAAGAACTAGAAGTAAAAACAAAAACATGCAAATAAGTTTTTGTATTTTGTTTATTTTTATATGTTAAATAAATAACAAGTTTTGTTGACTTAATTTTAAATATTAAAATTTATTTTTTTGTTTAATAATGTGTGAGATAGTATGCCGCTGGATGTCTATGTTTTTGTTTATTTTCAAATGCAAAAAAAAAAAAAAAAAAATATATATATATAAAGAAAATAATGTGTGACTTATACACCCACTCAGGAAAATGTAAAAACACTCACAAGCAAATGATAAGAACCGAATTTCTTTCACGCATTTCTAAATAAATTTGCTTAACTGGAAAAAACGCATTATATTGTCTTGACTATAAAGTAGCCTAAAGTCTTGACTATAGAGTTGTCTATAGGCTTGACTAAAGAGTTGTCTCTAGTCTTGACTATAGAGTTGTCTATAGTCTTGACTATAGAGTTGTATATAGTCTTGACTATAGCGTTGTCTATAATCTTGACTATAGCATTGCCTTTAGTCTTGACTATAGCGTTGTCTATAGTCTTGACTATAGCGTTGTCTATAGTCTTCACTATAGCATTGTCTATAGTCTTGACTATAGCGTTGTCTATAGTCTTGACTATAGCGTTGTCTATAGTCTTGACTATAGAGTTGTCTATAGTCTTGACTATAGAGTTGTCTATAGTCTTGACTATAGAGTTGTCTATAGTCTTGACTATAGAGTTGTCTATAGTCTTGAATAAAGCGTTATCTATAGTCTTGAATATAGCGTTATCTATAGTCTTGACTATAGATTTGTCTATGGTCTTGACTATAGAGTTGTCTATAGTCTTGACTATAGAGTTGTCAATAGTCTTGACTATAGAGTTGTCTATAGTCTTGACTATAGAGTTGTCTACAGTCTTCACTATAGCGTTGTCTATAGTCTTGACTATAGACTTGTCTATAGTCTTTACTCTAGCGTTGTCTATAGTCTTGACTATAGACTTGTCTATAGTCTTGACTATAGCGTTGTCTATAATATTGACTATAGAGTGGCCTATAGTCTTGACTATAGAGTTTATAAGTATAGTCTTCACTATAGCGTTGTCTATAGTCTTGACTATAGACTTGACTATAGACTTGTCTATAGTCTTGACTATAGAGTTGTCTATAGTCTTGACTATAGCGTTGTCTATAGTCTTGACTATAGAGATGTCTATAGTCTTCACTATAGGGTTGTCTATAGTCTTGACTATAGACTTGTCTATAGTCTTGACTATAGACTTGTCTATAGTCTTGACTATAGAGTTGTCTATAGTCTTGACTATAGAGTTGTCTATAGTCTTGACTGTAGAGTAGTCTATAGTCTTGACTATAGAGTAGTGTATAGTCTTTACTATAGAGTAGTCTATATTCTTGACTATATAGTAGTCTATAGTCTTGACTATACTAAAGACTAATCTTTGCTATATAATATTCTATAGTCTTTGCTATATAGTTGACTATAGTCTTGACAATTGAGTAGTGTACAGATTATTCTATTGTATTTACTGTCTATAGTCTGGACTATAACGCGATGTATAGGCGGGACTATGTAGCAGTGTATAGTCTGGACTATAGCGCAATGTTCAGTCTCGACTATACTCTGTAGTCTCAATTATAGAACAATATATAGTCTGGATTATAGAACAGTCTACAGTCTGGACTGCAGAGCAGTCTTGACTAAAGAGCAGTTTAAAATCTTGTCTATAGAACAGTTTATAGTCTGCCGTATAAAGCAATGTATAGTCTGGACTATAGAGCAATGTATATTGAAGACTATATATTAATGTATATTCAAGAATATAAAGTAGTTTATATTCTGGACTTTAGTCTGTATAAAAGTTTCACTATATATTTCTGGTAAACTTCGTAATTAGACCTTAATTTTCTCAAAAAAAATCCATTATATAACATTGAAAACCCAATTCATAAAGTCCTTAACGTCGCTGTACTATAAGAAGTTATTGACCAAATATGTTTATGTAAAAATACAAAAAAATTATTAACCTTTTTTTTAGCAAAGTCTACCTAATTATTGTCAATTCAGTGGAAATATTTTCAATTCTTCGAAATTAATTGAAAAATATGCATGTTTTTATAAAATTTGTGTCTTCACTTAATTTAAATAATAATCCTAATATATTAAATAAAGTTTATTTGTTATTATTGATCCAAATAATTTCAATTACACAAACAATGTTTATTATTATGTTTTCATTATTTTATATTGACACTAAAAATTAGAATTGTTTCAAGTTGTGAGTTGTGACAGTTTGAGTATACAATTCACTTAATTCAATTTCAATGCAAGCCAAGCAATTGATTGTCAATCGTAGAAAATACATATATTATTTGCATTGTTCGAATTTCTTTGTGTCTTATATTGTTAGTGATATTTAAGTAAATATTTCATTTAACGCCATTATTTGTGATTATGATATGTTCTTGTTAATCATAATTTCAATTAATTTATTTAAATAAATCAATGATTATTTATTTTTTTTTTTGCTTATTTGGAATTAAAAATAAAGTTTATTGATTATTTGTACTAATCGATGTCTTAAATCGTGCGAATGGAAAATTTTCTATTTAATTTTGATATTTTTTTTTCAAAATTGAGTCAGTCGCACGTAAGTGTTTGGTCAAATAAAATATTTTTGGCTATTTAATAAATTAATCAAATATTTAAGTGAGGACTTGTTAGTTTAATTCATAAAACGATGAAAATATTTAGACATCTGTCGGGTTAATTGCGTAGTTATGATTAGCATAACCATATGTGGCTTAGTTTCTTGGTATTAGGATGCGAGGGTAGTGAAAAATATTTTGGCCAATTGAGAGATTAGATTTATGTGGTCAAAACTACATTCGAAATACATATATGATAGATAGATAGATAGATAGATAGATAGATAGATAGATAGATAGATAGATAGATAAATAGATAGATAGATAGATAGATAGATAGATAGATAGATAGATAGATAGAT
>NC_060954.1:50201748-50227992 GCF_022045245.1 Lucilia cuprina
ATAGACTAGACTATAGACTAGACTATAGACTAGACTATAGACTAGACTATAGACTAGACTATAGACTAGACTATAGACTAGACTATAGACTAGACTATAGACAGTCTAGTTTATAGTATAATAAATATTCTAGTATATAGTCTCTTCCATAGACTAATCAAGTTTTAAAAGAAGTATAAATATTTTTCAGCAAAATAGTATTTGTGTATGTAGGAGCATCAAATCCTGTAAAACTTCGTACGAAGGCAAGAACGTAGAAAATGGAAAATTTTCCTTTTGTCTAAATTAACACCTTATTGTGAAAACTTTAGATAGCAAAACATCCATACCACATGAATGTACCCAAAACGAACTTCTTAAAAATTTGTATATACAATAGACACAACATATCCAACTTCATGCTATTTATTTACACCCAATTAATTTTCAGCGTTAATCGGAATGCAAAAACTAGAGCAAATAAAGAAGATCACGATCTAAGATTTATGTTGCATTAATAGCAATTATCTCATCAACGTTAACCACAACACCAGTGACAGCTGGTGACATTACCAAGTTTAAATCAATAAAATTAATTTAGTTATTTATCTGCATGTCCTAAGTAATGAAATATTTATCTATTTTATTGATTTGTTTAATATTATTAGCAGAACCTGTGGTCTTTTGTATAACAAGTTAAAATTAGTTAAATAATCATTATATGCATGAGCCACCTGTTCGATTATTTTCTCATTCATTTGCAAAGACATAATTTTATTTTCATTTGAAGTGAATGGAATTTTTTCCTTTTAATATTTTTGTTGAACCGAATTATATTTCATTCATTAATTCGTATTTTTATAATAATAATAATAATTGACAAACAGTTTAATATAGTTTTTATGTACACATTTAAATCATGTTAAATAAATGACGTTTAATACAAGAATTTTTATTGCAAATACTTTTTGATTATTATGTTGTAGTTTATAAAATTAGTATAATTTAAAATCGATTAGCATGTATGGAAATCTGTCTGCTTATAGTTATGTATGTTTGAGGACTTTATTAGTAAAATTTGGTGCGATTTTCCCATGAATTATTGTTAAACACACATATGCCTCAACATACATACATATATTGATATAAAGATAATCGACATTTCTAGATTTTTGCCTCTTCTGTGTTGAGTTTCAGCGGCTTTTGACCATGAGAAAACCCTTTCGGTCTAACTATTTACAACAATACATTCCAATGAACGCAAAACCAGTTATAACCTTTTCGTTCCTTTTTAATATCCTTAATTTAATGACTTTGAATATAACTATATTTGGAGTTGTAGATATATTCACTTTATATTCCCTTTTGACAATTCTGCTATACGTTACGTTCGGACAATTCATGTATCCTGTGTTATAACATTCTAAAGAAATGTTTTATCACATTAATTATGGGCTGTACCGTTTCCAGAAGTATTGTGGAATCAGTAAATTTTATTAATGTGAGTCTCCACTGGAGACCCTTGTCGAAACGCTATACCGATCATGCTCTTAAAAAGTTTGTTAATAAAACCTTTAAAGAATTACTGAGATGTTATTTTTTAATTAAAGTCGTAATTTTTTACCGATGGCAAATCGTCAAGAGGAACAATGTTCATCCTAACTTTAACGATAACCAGAAGGTGTCCTGGTCTGTGAATGTGATATAGTTTCATATCACAAACAAATTTTCCGTGTCCATACATTCTCACAACAAACATCCGGCCTAATACGAATACGAAATAATAACGAATCACACAAGCATGTATCTTCTCTCCGGAATTTAGAATCCGTCTTGTGATATATCATTCTTAAGACTCAGCTAGACTTTCTGTAGCGTTTCCGAGATTGATGTAAAATCGTTGAAATTATGATTATGCTTAATAACGATAGAAGAACTCTAACGACAGAAGAACTCTCGTCCACCTCTCGTTAAAACCACACTTTCAGAGCTCCAGTATGTTTTTTAAATAAAGATCTCAAACAAGTTCTCTGAATTTAGTTGTCTTTAAGATTTGAAACTTTAAAAAAGTTTCAAATCTTATTCATTAAAAAGTTAAATGAAGTTTAATAATACAAACAACTTCTTATCTAAGAAAGTTTTCCGATCTGCTAAGAATACATTGTGTTTTGTTTTAAAATTCAGTTTTCTGGAACTCACATCTTTAGAATTTTCCAACAACAACATCGCTTAAAATCTAATTTCGTAGAATTTTCGGCATATGACAAAGAAAAGATTTTATTGTTTCACATTTCTTACCCATGCTCCACATATGTTAGGTTCCGCTCGTCTAATTTTGTACAGTTGTCATGATGGTCATGATGACGTTGAACTTGTTCATTTTCAGAAAGCTTCTTGTCCTCCTCTACTCTCGGTTAAGATATCCAAAAGGGTCTTTGCGGTCCTACACACAGTTTTATTGTTACAGGAGGCAGCATGAAATTCTCTATCCCTTGTTATTTTATCATTGCTTTGAAGAGACTTCAATTTATCAGGTTAACTTTAAATCTCTTTTACAGTGAAATATGATTATAGATTTATGTAAGGTTTTGTCATCTAGTTTAAAGCCATGCTTTTAATATTTGCACTTAAGTGTCGCTAAATCATGATAACACAGACAGACAAAATTTTGAAAAAAGTCGAAGCAATGAGACCAACTTATACTTTTCCAAAGGATCATATTTACTCTATCATATCAGATTTTCTTCATTATATCTCTAAAATAAAAGCTAAACATCAGACATATCAGGGGTGTAGAAACAAGGACAGCAATCTCCATTTCAATATTTTTATAGGATAAATGTAAAAAATTGGATTATTTAAGATTTTTGTAAAATTAAGGTAAAATGTACGGGAAAAAATAAGTGAAACTTTTAAATTTAAACTAAAAATTTATAACAACGCAACGTTGTTAACATTGCAACAATTCGTTGTTGAAATTTAGATTTTATACACATCCT
Organism: Lucilia cuprina; assembly: GCF_022045245.1. Lineage (NCBI taxonomy): Eukaryota > Metazoa > Arthropoda > Insecta > Diptera > Calliphoridae > Lucilia > Lucilia cuprina. The sequence goes on from NC_060954.1 coordinate 50,204,727, forward strand.
TTGTCTAAAAATTCGATTGGTGCAACTTTGCATTGCCAACATTACATAGAGTTGTCGTACGTATGTATATTCTTTGTTGTTATTGAAAAATTATAAACACTTTGGGTGTCAATTTGATACCAGTCGTGTATATTTTTTTCTCTGTTTGCATAATCACCTAATGTAGAATGGGTTAAAATCGGGCCCTCTGTTTATCAAAACAAAAAAAAAAACAAAATTAAAAATATACAACTGCTATAAACTTATTGATGATAAACTCAGACGAAATATAAATATTTATTGGAATATATTATCAACTCATTATATATTTCAAAGTCTACACACATACAAGCACACACACACATATGTACGTAAAAATAGGCAATTCAAAAAAACAAGAGAACATTACTTTAATTAAACATTCTACAAAGAGTGAATTTTAATAATAAAAAAACCAACAATCCCTCCCCATAAAACACTGATATACAACAATAATAACAATTATTATTTGTTCACTTGATTATCACGTGAATTTACTAAAGTGAACGTGTATTAAACGTGATCAAAGTATCAACAATTATTTTATTTGTTTCAATGTAAAATTGAAATTCTCTGAGAAGAAATATTGAGAGTCTGTTTCGTTTTTTTATAAATTTTTGCAAAAGGAAATAAATTAAATTGTATTTCTCGCATGATTTAATTAAAATAAACAACAAATAATACATATGGCTCTCATACAGTTGCACAAAAAAAGGTTATCAATTTTTCTTTTAAAAATGTCGATTGTTTTCTGGTTTATATTAAAAAAAACACATAATATATTAATTAAGTGTTGTTGCAAATTTGAGTTCCTGGAGAGAGAGAGAGCGAGCAAAAGTCTGGCTGTTTGAGAGAAAATATCTGAGAGATACTTATAAATAGTGAAAGTCTCATGAACCTAAAAATATTTTAATGTTTTTAAACAAAATTTTTGTGTCATTTAAATGATTTTCTAAAGTTAAAATTGTTTAAACCATAAGACATTTGTATTTTAAAACATAAGATTTTAAAGGCATACGATGCATTCTGTACTGCTATTACTTGCAAAGAAATTTTACTGAAAATTATATCTCTGATCCAAATGGACTTAAAGAAGTTGTATAGTGCAAGACAATGCTGTTATCTTCTCTGCTCTTCAATATTGTTCGAAATGGGGCCTCAACGAATGACTTGTATGTCTAGAGAACGCAGATGACTTGTGTCTGCTTTTGCATGGCCACATAGATATGGTTTCGAAACTGAGATCACTGAAAAAGCGGAAAGAGCAACTAAAACTAACTAGAACTGAACTAGAACGAAACTAGAACTGAACTAGAACTAGAACTGAACTAGAACTGAACTAGAACTGAACTAGAACTGAACTAGAACTGAACTAGAACTGAACTAGAACTGAACTAGAACTGAACTAGAACTGAACTAGAACTGAACTAGAACTGAACTAGAACTGAACTAGAACTGAACTAGAACTGAACTAGAACTGAACTAGAACTGAACTAGAACTGAACTAGAACTGAACTAGAACTGAACTAGAACTGAACTAGAACTGAACTAGAACTGAACTAGAACTGAACTAGAACTAGAACTAGAACTGAACTAAACTGCCATGAGATCTGCATGTAATACAGGTCTTCGTAAGCCGATGCTTGTGCCGGATTTTACGCATATTCTGGCCTGCGGTAATATTATATGAAAAGCTATAGAGCAAGATAAATAAACGCCCTAAAATAACTGAAATACTTATTCATAAATGGAAATATGACACTGCAAAGGCAACATCCGGATAATACACTGAGAAGAGAATATAGAGATATATTGTGATCTTAGCTGGATTAAGATAGAACAAAAAGCATTCAATAGATCTGAATGGAACCAATTTGTGGTGGTCCTTTGTTTCTCATAGAAACCACAGGACATAATGGTTTTTTGAGGAACCATTATTGAAATCTTTAATCGAAAATACCAATGTTTTCGAAATTTGATATAATAATCACATAGTTAAAAACATATTTAACATGTAAATATTAAAAAAAAACAACAGCTTCCTAGAAAACTCAAACTTGATAATTTTAAATTCAACAATATTTTGTTACCAAATAATCTAAATATTTTAGATTATACATACATATGTACATATGTCTCTAGTTTATGCCTATATTTTGTGTATTATGTAAATATTTTCTTTGTTTATTTAATTTAACAAATTATTTATAAGTGTAAATAATAAACAACAAGATAATTAATATTTTTTTACTTTATTTTCTTTAATACTCCCTACTGCAGCAGTTTGACGCCATCAAAACTTTGTTTGTTCAACTTGATTCATAAATTATTCAGATTTATTGCATTTGTTTATTTCGCGGTGAAAAACTTGTATCATACTATTTTTTTTTTGAACAAGTATTTATTTTGATATTAACAATTTTGTAATCATAATTGCAATAAATATAAAAGAACTACTTTTTTCTTTGTAATGTCCTTGAGGAATATAATAATCGTTTGCATTAAAAGTATAAAACTTTGTAGTCGTAACAAAATGTCTGTACAGTCAAGACGTCTTATTATAATAATTGCCGCGTTTTCCGGAAAAGTGTTTGAGTTTGTGTTAAACAATAAAAAAATAAAATAAATTTAAAAAAAAATTGGATTTTAAAAATAAAAAGCTTTTCTTTAGTAAGCTTTATTAATCGTTTTGTATGGGTTTCTATATAAAGTTGTTTAAATACTTTTTTGACAGCTTTCTATAAACTTATTCTAAAAGTTTACATGTAAAAACTTATTTATAGAAAAAGTTTTTCAAAAGACTTCTTTACTTCAATTTCTTTTAAAAGCTTCCAAATACATGAAAGCTTGTTAAAAAGTTCCATGTATAAAAAACATTTTAATAAAGCTTTTCCATATTTTGTTATAGAAATCTATATAAAATTTTTTCAATTCTTTATTTCTATAGAAAGCTTTAGAAAATTTCTGTTGAGAAGCTATTGAAAAGTTTAAATACGAAAACCTACATAAGGAGCTTTCTAAAAACAGTTTTTAAAGGATTTCTATAGAAAGCTTTAAAAACGTTTTCTTGTGAAACCTTGTAGAAAAAAATTCATTAAAATGCTTGTTGAAAGGTTTCTTAGAATCTTTCTAAAATGTATCCTGATGAAAACTTATTGAAAAGTTTCGATAAGAATAAAGCTTTTTAAAAGTTTTTTTTTTAACTTATTTTTTACTTTTAGTAAACATTAATTTTAGAAAATCCTTTTTGGGAAATATACATAAATGTGTCCAAAGCTTTTTAAAAGTTTCTGATTAAAACTTATTTAGAAAAGTTTTTTTTTATACATTTAAAGCTTTTTTACTTTAAGCATTTGAAAAAGAAGTTTGTTTTATTTCTAGTGAAACTTTGTTGAAAGAATTATTTGTAAAACTTGCTGAGAGGTTTTATAAAAAGCTTTTTAAATTGTATCTTGATGAAAACTTATTGAAAAATGTTGATAAAAATACGTTTATATAAAGCTTAATAAAAGATTTTTCTATATAAAGCATTTTTAAAGTTTTCTAGTGAACATTTAAGTTTTCTATTGAAATCCGTTTTTGGAAATAAACATAAAATAGAATTATAGACACATATATTTTTTCTTTCTTTAAAAAGCCTACTTTACAAAGCTTTTTAAACATTTTAAGCTTTTTCTGTATAAAAGTTAAAAAATTCTTTTTATTCTCGATAAGCTTGAAAAACGTTTTACATATACAAAAAAGCTAAAAAAGCTAAAGCTTGCGAAAAAGAAGTTTGTTACTAAAGAAAACTTTTTGAATTTTTTTCTTTTACAAAATTTTATGAAAGCTTTTTAAATGCACAATTTCTTTAGAATGCTTTTAGTAAGTAAAATCTCTAAAAAAGTTATTTTAATGATTTTGAAAGGAGTTTCAAAAGCTTTTATTTTATATTATTCAGCTAAAGTTAATTGTTTTTTTCGAAAGATATTTTGTAAAAAGATTGTCAGAAAATTTCTTTTAAAAGATTTTTTATTAAAACGTAGAATGGTTTCCGTATAAAACTTGATTTGTGAACATTTTTTGAAAGTTTCATGTTGTAAACTTTTTAATTGAAGAGATTTTTAAATGGAAAAGTTTTAAAAGCTTTTTTTACAAAAATTAGCTTTAGTGTAAAGTTCAGAAAAGATTTGAGGAGGTAAGTTAGCATGCCTTTTAAAAGTTTATTGAAAGTTTCTTTAAAAGGCTTGACGATGCTTTCTGGATGAAAGTTTTACGAATATTTTTATTAAAAGTGTGTTTAAACTTATAAAAAATGTTTCTACTAAAAGATTTAAACGAAAGCTTTCTATAAGAAAACTTAAAAGCTCTCTTTTTAAAGCGTAACAAACTCTATAAAGAATAACTTATTATTTCGACCGAAAATTTTTATAATAGTATTTTTAGAAAGTTTCTTTAGAAGGCTTGTTAAATAAAAAGTTTTACGAAGATTTCTATTAAAAGCTTTTTTAAAAGTTTGATAAAACTTGGAAGAAAGGTTGTGAAAGTAAAATCGGGTTTAAAAAGATGTTGACAAAAAGTTTCTACTGAATGATTAGATCGAAAACTTTTTAGAAGTAAACTGAGTAAAAAACTAAGAACTTGGTTGTTCTTATTGATCTTCTATGTTTTTGTTTCGGCAATATGACATTCCAACTTGTTTTTATTTTTCTTCTATTTCTAATTATTACCATAACTTAATTATTCTATTTCGGTAGCAAAATATGTATATTCTTGGATTATTGTTGCTAATTTGGCATTTGCATAGCTACTATATGAATATAATCAAAAATCGTGATTAACACGCGATTAACTTGTTTCATTAGATTAGATTCCAATATGTTTTTTTTTTTGACGATTAACAAAAAACACACCTCATTTACATTATGAGTTGACAAAATTCTATACAAATGTTATAAATAGCAAAAAAAAACTACAACAATATAATTAAAATTGTTTTTGTTTAACAAGTTTGTTTAACTTCTCACGTTTGCATATTTATTGTATAAAAAAAAATTCAGAATCATTTTGAGAAAAAAATGAAAAAAATTCAAAACAAAAATATGGACAGGAATAGATTAGTGGAACATTATTTATAATTTGTTTTTTTTTTTTTTATTGAGTACACACGAGTTTTGATACCCTACAGTTAAATGGAAAGAGTGTTTGGAAGAAAGAAAAAAACTTTTGAAATATTCTAAAATATATATACTTAGTAACTGTTTACAAGAAGGGACTAAGGTATACAGAGGTGAGAATAGTAAAGCCTATTGTCCATTACCATTTTTGTTTGAAATATTTGATTTAATAAATGTATTTACGTAATATCAATTAATCTCTTATTGTATGGTATTTTTAAGTCGTTTATTTCTTATAAATTTTTAAAATTTTTTGTTTTAATTTAAATGTTTTTTTCTGTTATTTGTTTGAATTTTATATACTTATGTCTGCATATAATAAATATATAAATATATATTTTTAACCCTATATTACTATAGTGTGGAAAGTATTATGTGTTTGTACTGATGTTTGTAACAACTAAAAATATTTATATCAAATTCACCTTCAACTATTCGAATCAGTTCAGAATCACTTTCTGAGTAGATTTAGTTTTTGAAAATGTTTTAAAAAAGCTTTCTAAAAAAAAGGTTTTTATAGGATTTCTATAGAAAGCTTTTACAACGTTTTCTAGTGCAACCCTTGTAGAAAGATTTCAACCAGGTTGCACTAGAAAACGTTTTAAAAGATTTCTATAGAAATCTATAAAAAAGCTTTAGTTAGAAACCTCTAAAAAAGCTTTCATTAGAAAGCTTTATATATATTTTTCTATCAAAATTTTTGATAAAAATATTTTTTGGAGTCGTAATTCAGGTCTGAGTTGGGGAACAACTCTCGCGTCATCGCGATTATTTCTTAAACGCGTTCAGGCTTGTGTTTGTTGCCTGGCTTGCGACAGTTTTGCGTCCCGCTCGCACATAACTGTTCAAAGTTATATGTTGTCTACATTAACCACGTGCTTTAGTTTTACCTCAAGTGAGGTTTTGTTTTATTGGCTTAGACTACGGAATAATGGAATGTTTGGAATTTTATATTGAAATTATTGAAAGTGTTGATGGCGCTTTATCCTTTTGGACCAGACAAGTAAATCTCCTATCCCTTGATTTTTTTAAGGGGGCACGGAGTAATCTAAAATTTAACAAAAAAAAAAAAAACTTTTTATGAAGCTTTTTAAAAGATTTTTCTGTAAAAAGCTTTTTAAAAGATTTCTGATAAAAATAAAATTTTTCTCTGAAATCTATATAAATGAAAGCTTTTTTTCAGAAATACTTTTTTAATCGAATTAGCTATGTCCGTCTATCTGTGTATCCCTCTGTATGTCCTTGTATATCTTGTGCGCACGCTACAGGTCGCAATTTTCAACATAATTTGATGAAATTTTGTACATGCTCCAAGGCTAAGAGTGGTTCAATATTTTGCATAGCTCTTATACAACGGTATCGCCCGACTAGGTCTCTTGAGATCATAAATCGGTAAAACTTAGTTTTATATAAGTTTTAATGATAGATATACAAAGTCCCCTTTAGAAAATCCGGTTATAGTTAAAATTCTATAATAAACATTAATATCATGAAGATAGGCCCATATAACCACTCTTTTAGAAAGTTACTTTTTTGTCAACAACTTTTTAAAATACTTCTGAATTAAAGTAAAAACAAGTATGAAAGTATAGTCGGGCTTGATCGACCATATGATACCCTACACCAGTTATGAATATTAAATGTCTTTGTAATAATTCAACGTTCCGATACATTTGAGTATTTTATAAATGAAAATCGAATTTTCTAAAAGAGGGGGCTAGGGGCAAATATGGACCAAGTCCGATAAAGTTTTGTGAATATATTTATATAATATTTATTTGTGCTGAATTTCAATGCTATATTTGTGTTTATAAGTTAATTTTGAATTTTCTGTAGGGGGCTTTGTATGGGAGCTAGGTCTTTAGCCCGATATTTATGAAATTTGCCAAGGTCATCAAGGCTTATATAAAACTTAGTTGCACCTCTTTTTATCGATATACAGATATATTTGACATAATTAAGAGCTTAGAAGCCCTTTTCGGAGGGTTCTGTTGTATGGGGGCTATGAGAAATAATGGACCCATTATGTATCTTGAAAATTGCGATCTGTACCTTGCGCACAAGGTTTATATGGACAGTCCGTCTAAAATAGAACTCAGAAAATGATTCTAAGCCGATTGGTATACTTTAAGGTGGGTATAGGACGAATATTTTTGTATGTTACAAACATCAGTACAAACCCAATATACCCTCCCACTAAAGTGGTGTAGGGTATAATGAAATTAAATGTGTTATTATTACAAAATAATCAACAAATATAATCACAGGTGTAGGATGTCATATGGTATAAAATTCTATAAATTCTTCATTATTATTTTATTTTTAACTAGATTTTATTATCATCAAACATTTTCAAACAACTATTTGTTGATATGTTAAATTATGTTGTTTAAAAATAGTTTATTATCAAGAAAAAATGAGTTATGAAATCAAGGAAATTATTAACAAATATGTATGTCTTTAAGAAATAAGTCTTATTTTATTGGAACGGTCTTTTTAAGAATCTGTTATACCTACTGAACTCGAGACAAATAGATTTTTATTTCGTACGGCACTCAGTTCCTTATCAGCGATTGAAAATCATGACCTAAGTAAAATTTTGAACAAAATATCTCCAAGTTTTTTGAAATTTGCAAAAAAGTTTTTTTAACCTTTTGAGATCAAAATTTTCATTTGCTGGAAGGAAACTGATGTTATTTTCAAAAAATATTTTGTAATTTTTCTGGTTTTTAGTATATTAATACGTATAGTTTGAGAGGTATTTCTACAGAAAGAGGAGCCTTCGTAATGCAAATACATATGTAGTAGAATTACTACATTTGTATTTACTATTAATTATTTTACATACAAACTTGTTCCCAATCACTATTAAAACTGTTAAGGAATTAGTTAAAATCATTATTAAAAGTTTGTGAGGAAATTTCTTTAGTTGGTTTGTGATAACATGAGATCATTGTTTGATTATTTTGAGTTTAGTTAATCAATTTTGTATATCACCCTGTTAAATATCAAAATTTAATGAAATTTGTATAGCAGTTCCACACTTAATATGTGCATACTTTAAGGCTATTGCTAATAAAACGAAATTACAGTGACAGTCGTGGGTATATATATAAGGCTATCAGAATATATTTCTAGTCTTAAACACCATACCCATACCATGATCATAAACTAGTATTGAAATACTAACGAATACAAGATCCAGTTTTTTTCGGCAATTTTAGTGCCTAAAAGAATATAAATTAGGTAATAACTTATGCAGCATGTAATGACCTTTTTAAGTACTTATTTGTAAGGATATTGTGGTTAGTACTTACCTCCAATGACATTGCCGTGTTAACATAATGATTTAAAATGTATAAGTAATAAAGTATTAACGTATTGCTTCCAAATGTCAGTTTTGGCTGGGATTCTGTTTATTTAACTAAATTTTAAAAAGATCAAAAAAGTGAGCCCATCGACAGGGGCCACAATAAATTTTCCAAGAATGTAATATCAAAACATCGACTATTAACCACAAGGTTTTCTTCTTTTTCACGAACGCCTCTCAATTCCATTCAATCATGGTCCCGACGGCGATACTCCTTCGAATTGGTTTAAGTTCTAGGACTTGAGGTCATTCAGGGATAGTTAGTTAGTTACTTAGTTACTTAGTTACTTAGTTAGTTAGTTAGCTAGTTAGTTAGCTAGTTAGTTATTAATTAATTTTTAAGGAGGATGTACATACATATATGCATCAAATCCGAAGATATACACCTAGGTCTCTATCGGACTTGTTGTGCGCTCTTTAGGCAGTGTCTCAGGGGGAATCAAACTCTTCACCTCCCGTCTACCAGACAACGACAAGCAGATTTTAAATGAAAGTTTGAAGTTAAGATGTCTCTGATCAAATTATATAAAGGAAAGTTTTGCGATTTATAATATTATAGCACAAGACAGACCTTGATCTAAATACTGCTACTACATATTATTATCTGTAACACACTGTACTTTATATTTGCTTAAAATAATTCAATTATATCTCAATTCACACGTTGACAAATTCAACAAATTTTTAGTTGATCTATAAACGGAGATGTTCAAAAATATTTAAAAAATTATTTTTAAATAATTTCATTGCGATTTTAATCAATGACCAATCAAGTTTTGTTTTGAATGAGAAAAATAGTTGAAAAAAATTTAACTAAAGTTTTAATTAAAAGTGTAATATTCTTAAATGAAATATTAAGAAAAAAACCATAAAAATGATACGTCCAACAAGTTGTGAAGAAATAAAATCCCGAAATTATCTTGGCATAAGACATTTGCAAGGTCTTCTGCTATTTTGGGGTCTAGCAGTAGGTTATGCAATGAGAATAAATTTATCGGTATCGATAATAGCCATGACTGATCCATTAGAGGAAAAACCATATGCACAGGTATGAATAACATATAAGTGTAGAACATTTGTTTATAAGATGTAATGTAATTAATTAAGAATTAAAAATTTTGTATTTAAAATTAAAAAAATAATAATTGCTCAGCATACATAAATTCAATTAGTTTACACTTTAACTTAAATGAAGAAACATTTTTTGAGATTTTGTCTCACATAGTAATTATCACCTAATTAGTACATAATTATCACATTTATATTAAAATTTCTATACGGACTAACAATCTAAAATAAAGAGTTTCCCGTTCATAGACTACTTAATAAATTAATAGATTAACTCATAGAATATTTAACGAGCTATCCATTAAGTAGTCTAGACCATAAAATAGTCCATTGTCCAAAGACTAGTCCATACACTAGTGAAGAAACTACTTAATAGACTAATCCATATCAATAGCATTAGTCCATAGACAAGACTAGTCAATAGACTACTCAATAGAACAACCTATAGACTAGTTTGTAGATTATTTCATAAAATATTCAATAGATCATTCCACTAAGTAGTCTAGTCCATAAAATACTCAATTGACTAGCCCGAAGAATAATCAGTAGACTAGTGCAAAGAATATATAGCAAACTACTAAACAGACAAATCAGCAGACTAGACAATAGAATAGTCAAGAGGATAGTCCATAAACTGGTCAATAGGCTAGTGCGTTGAGTAGTTTATAGACTAGTTAATAGACTAGTAAATAGAATAGTTAATAGACTAGTTCATAGTCTATGCACACCGATCTATAGACTGTTCATAGGCTAGTCTATAAACTAGTACATAGACTCGAAAATAGACTACATCTTAACTGGTCAATAGACCAGATTGCTGACTACTTCATGTACTATTTTATGGACTAGTTCATATGCTAGATAATAGACTAGATCGTTGATTAGTCTATAGGGTAGATCGTTAATTACTTCATAGTCTAGTTCATAGCCTTGTTCGTAGACTAGTTCAAAGACTTGTTCATAGATTAGTCCATAGACTAACATAAAACAAGTCTATAGACCAGTTCATAGGCTAGTTCATAGTCTAGTTCATATACCAGTTCATAGACTAGTTCACAGACTTGTATAGACTAGTTCATCGTTGATTAGTTTATAGGCTAGATCGTTAACTACTTCATAGTCTTGTCATAGACCAGTACATAGACTAGTTCATAGACTTGCTCGTAGACTAGCATATAGACTAGTATATAGACTAGTTCATAGGCTAGTTCATAACTAGTCTGTAGACAAGATCGTTGACTACTTCATATACTATTTCATAGACTAGTTCATAAACCAGTTCATAGACTAGTTCACAGACTTGTTCGTAAACTAGTTCATGGATTAGTTCATAGCCTAGTATATAGACTATTTCATTGACTAGTCTATAGACTAAATCGTTGACTACTTCATAAACTATTTCATAGACTAGATAATAAACTAGTCTATAGACTAGATAATAAACTAGTGTATAGACTAGATAATAAACTAGTGGTTCAAAAACCAGTTTATGGAAAAGTTCATAGACTAGTTCATAGACCAGTTCATAGACCAGTTCATAGACCAGTTCATAGACTAGGCCATAGACTAGTTCATAGACTTGTTCATAAACTAGTTCAAATGCCAGTTTATAGGCTAGTTCATAGTCCAACTTTAAAGAGTAGTTTCGTAGTTTTTATCCTAATAAAAAATAGAAAATTGTCTTGGGTCTATCGGACCCAATACCCAATTTCAATTTTCAAAATCTCATTAAAAATAAACTTTTCTTTTCTTTTCCCAGATTTTCGACTGGTCTGAAAGTGTCAAATCTCTATTGTTAAGCAGTTTTTTCTGCGGCTATGTCGGCACTCAAGTACCGGCCGGACCATGGGCCCGTAAATGGGGAGCTAAAATTTTATTTTTCTATGCCATTTTAATCAGTGCAGTATTGTGTCTTCTCACTCCATACTTAGTGGAAATAGGTGATTGGCCTTTATTTGTTTTTGTGCGCATTTTAAAAGGTCTAGCTCAAGGTGTACTTTTTCCCTGTACCCACACAGTTTTATCCAAATGGTCTCCAGCACATGAAAGGGCTTCCTTATGTACTTTTGCCTATGCTGGTACATTTTTCGGTGCCATTCTTATATTCGGTAATAGTGGTTGGATCATGACTTCTGCTCTTGGCTGGACTGGTACATTTTATTTATCCGGTGTATTGGGTGTAGTCTGGTGTATTGTTTGGTATATTTGGGGTGCCAATACACCCGATGACTACAAGGGTATAACAATTGAAGAGAAAACAATGATTTATAATTCCTTGGGCACCAATCAAAATAACGATAGTGAAATTGTGCGCAATTTGAAAACACCCTGGACCAAAATCTTAACTTCTTTACCCTTTTTGGTTTTGATGATCGATCATTGTGCACATAATTGGGGTTTCTGGACCTTACTTACCCAGCTGCCTTCGTATATGAAATATGTTTTGGGCATGGATATAAAGAGTAATGCCCTATATTCATCTTTACCCTATGCCATAATGCTGATGTTGAGTTTTATTTTTTGCTTTATAGCAAATTATATTAACAAACATCGTTTGTTAACCACGAACTATAGTCGGAAGTTATTTAATAGCATAGGTCAGGGTATACCCATGATTGCCTTAATTACTTTGGCTTTCTGTGATAGCAGCAATATATTACTGGCTGTTATTTTAATCATACTGACAGTGGGCTTTAATGCTGCCTCATTTTTGGGTTTTCAAGTTAATCATATAGATTTATCGCCAAATTTCGCTGGTGTCTTAATGGGCATAACAAATTGTGCAGCTAATGTAATGAGTATTTTAGCTCCCTTGGCTAAGGGTTTACTGGTGCAAGATGAAGTATGTTTTGAATATATAAATATATTTCTGTTTTCTTTTAATCTTTTTTCTTTCACAAATTTCAGACAAATATTTTTGAATGGCGTCTTGTATTTATCATCGCCGGTGGTTTTTATGGTATAGCGAATTTATTATTTGTTACTTTGGGCAAAACTAAGATTCAGCCCTGGAACGATCCTTTACCGGAACCAGCAGAAATGCAACTTATGCAGCCCCATAAGCTAGCAAATGGAGAGGAAAAGGAAAGACAATAATTTTTTAGAAATATATTCTTCAGTATTCAATTTGTTATTAATAAGACTTAAATGTTGCATTTGTAATTTCTGAAAAATGGATTTTATTCCGAATTGTTAAAATATTTGTAAAGTCAACATGTCATTAAATATATTATTTAGCGCTTATGTATATTCTTTGAAAGTAAATAACGATATTCGTAAGCAATCGAAATCACTATTAAATTATAGAAAGACTGCGATATAATTTCGATTATTTCAAAAATATATGTATTTAGTAATTACTTATCAGGAAGTTAACAAATCTATGAAATACAGTAGTTTTCCGATTTAACGAACCCATATGTTGTCAGGCCTGTTCGTAAAATTGAAAATTGAAAAGCTATAGTCTAGTCTATAGTCTAGTCTATAGCCTAGTCTATAGTCTAGTCTATAGTCTAGTCTATAGTCTAGTCTATAGTCTAGTCTATAGTCTAGTCTATAGTCTAGTCTATAGTCTAGTCTATAGTCTAGTCTATAGTCTAGTCTATAGTCTAGTCTATAGTCTAGTCTATAGTCTAGTCTATAGTCTAGTCTTTAGTCTAGTCTATAGTCTAGTATATAGTCTAGTCTTTAGTCTAGTCTATAGTCTAGTCTATAGTCTAGTCTATAGTCTAGTCTATAGTCTAGTCTATATTCTAGACTATAGTCTAGTCTATAGTCTGGTCTATAGTCTAGTCTATAGTCTGGTCTATAGTCTAGTCTATAGTCTAGTCTATAGTCTAGTCTATAGTCTATAGTCTAGTCTACAGTCTAGTCTATAGTCTAGTCTATAGTCTAGTCTACAGTCTAGTCTACAGTCTAGTCTATAGTCTAGTCTATAGTCTAGTCTATAGTCTAGTCTATAGTCTAGTCTATAGTCTAGTCTATAGTCTAGACCATAGTCTAGTCTATATGGAAAATATAAAATTTCCATGCCTCTTAAAAATTATTATTATCAAAAAAAAATTAACTCAAAATTTTAAAATTTCTTTTATTAAATACATAAAATTAAAACTATTTAAACTTAAACAAAAAAAATGTTTAATATATATTTTTACAAAACTACGACTACAAAATTCAGGCACAACAATATCAATATTACTTAACAGAAAAATTTTAATTAAATTTAAACATTAACAAAGGAAATTAAACAAAACATTAAATTTGTCGTTATAAACAAACTAGAGACAACTATTTAAAAATAACGAACCTGATTTAGTATTAAAATAGTAACTAATTAGTTAAAACTTATATTATATACACTAACAACAAATTAATTAAACTAATGCTGAGACTCTACAAAAGTAGAGTTGCGTTTTTTCATCAGTTGCTCATTTTCAGGATCATTCCAAGATTGTACTTCCGTTTTTCCAAATAAGATAAAGCATAGATTACCAATGAAATAGAAACCGGCAGCGATAAAGAAAATAATACGCCATTGATCGCGATCTTTCTGCAAGAGAGGAAAAGGGGAGGATAAAAGGAAGAAAATGTAGGAAATTTTTTTCAGAGTTAAGTGATCAAGTTTAACTTACCTCATTGGTTACTATGAAACCCACGATAAGAGGAGCAATAATACTCATGATATTGGCAGCACAATTGGTAATACCCATAAGTATGCCCGCAAAGTTGGGTGATAAATCAATATGATTAACCTGGAAACCTAAATAGGTGGCACCATTAATACCCACCGTAATGGTAAGTAAAACAATGGCTAAATTCGTTTGATCTGCTGTCACATAACCCAAACCGATCAATGAGATCATGGGTATCCAATGGCCTATAGAATTGAATAGTTTACGGCTGACAGACAAAGGTATACATTTACGTTTACTTAGTACAGCTTGTATGCCGGAGAACACAAAACTCAAGAGAAACATGGCAGTATAGGGTAATGCAGAGAGTAAGGCATTACTCTTAATATCCATATTTAGAATATTTTTCATATACGAAGGAATTTCCGTTAATAGAGTCCAAAAGCCCCAATTATGGGTACAGTGAGTCAAGGTGAGAACCAAAAATGGTACTGAGGTAAAGAATTTCAACCAAGGAGCCTTGGGCATGGGTTTATTTTCTTCATCTTCATTTTTACCACCCAACGAAGTTTCAATAAGTTTCTTTTCTTCAGGCGAAATATTTTTATATTCATTGGGAGTACTAGCACCCCAGAAAAACCAAGCAGCAGACCATACTAAACCCACACCACCTGATATATAGAATATACTAGGCCAGCCCATGGATGAAGAAGCCATGACACCACTAGAAGCCAGCATAACAACCGTACCGAATTGTGTACCCGAATAGCAGTAAGTGGTCAAGGTGCCTCTCTCCTCTACTGGAGCCCATTTAGAGAGAATCGTATGAGTGGAGGGAAATAAGAAACCTTGACTTAAACCCTGTATAACTCTTAAAGCGCACACCAATTGCCAGTCTCCTATTCTAGCGCAAATGGGTGTCAAGACAGTCAGCAATGAGCAGACAAAAACACCAGTCAGTAACATAATTTTGCCGCCAAATTTACGAGCCAATTGGCCGGCTGGTACTTGGGTTATCACATAGCCCCAGAAAAAACTGCTTAAAAGTAAAGATTTATTCTTCTCGGACCAGTCAAACTCCTGTTAATAAAAAACACAATTTTTTAAAGAATTTTTAATGTAAAAAATCAAATATTTCAAACTTACATCAAAATCTGGATTAGTGGCCTGTTTATCAGTCATTGCCACTATAGCAACAGATAGATTTACTCTCAGAGCATATGCCACCGATAAGCCGCAGAATAAAAGAAAACATTGCAAATGTCTGATGCCAAATATTGATGCTATGTAAGGAAAAGAAAGAGAAATGTTAAGAATTAGCTTTTAGTTCATTAATAAACTGCTTTAAACTAACTTAAACTAAATATATATATAAATTCTATTTAATCAATAACAACAAGATCTCATGTAAATTACAAAACGTAACGTATAATAGAGATAACTAGTTCAGTTCAATAGGGGTATTCAATTTTGCCAACAGCGTTTAAGCAACGACTTGATGAAAATCTGCGACCTTAACGCCCGCAAGACTCAATGTGTTTTTAACACTTAACGTATGTAAGATAATGTTGGTTCATCTATATATATAGGTGGTCAGAAACTCTTGATCTTCTGGGCATAAAAATACTGTGCGATGTCCGATGGACTAAACACATTTTCCAACTGTCGAAAGAATCATGCAAATGTCTCGGTTTCTTGAAACGGTGTAAGACATACTTCACTCCATCTAATCTTCTTACTATTTACACCACATATATCCGATCGAAAATCGAGTACAACTCCTATATATGGGCCGGTGCTTTGAAGTCTATTTTGGAGCCAGTCGACCGCTTACAAGAGAGGGCAAAGGTACTTATCGGTGACAGAAGGGTATCCAACTCTCTTGATTCAATGGAGCATTTTCGCAACATGGGTTGTATTTCACGGTTCTATCGATACTATAATGGATTGTGTTCCTCTGAAATTAGGGATACCCATATATTTTTACGCAGCACACGACTGTCATCAAAAACACACCCATTTTTTGATCGATTGGCTAGTGGACCGCACAACACTTTACAGGGAAAATACATTCTTCAGTCACACTGTTCGTATGTGGTACAAACATCCTGCAGATGTATTTTCCGTCCACAAACAATATCCTCTCTATCCTCCTTCCCACAACCTATTTTTCTAGTTCCAGCACACTGTATAGGGGTAAACCCCTGAGTGCTGGTCCAAGAAAAAAGTAAGGGTACCGATATTAATGTCTCTATTTTCTTTAAGATCTTGGTGATTTCCTGGACTGATCGTTCTAAAATTTTGAATCCCTACATACTTGTTTATGTCTAATTTCTTTACTCTACTTATAATTTTAAGTCTATCAAGATCGATTTTGTCCGACATTGCCAAATTCTTTTAGAATCTAATAAAAAACCCTGGATATATTCAAAATGATACAGTTTATGTGAATACCCTTACTAAAGATGATCTCAATTATATTTGTGTTTTATTAAAAATTCATCAAGCATAAAACTATCGCAAATAAATTTTATAAATTTTCCTTTTATTTAATGTTCTGAAAATAGACTCTTAATTAATGCATTATTTTAATTACAAATACAAATAGATTTTTGTTTTCTTTTTCAAAACAAATGCAAATAAAATATTTTTTTAAAATATACAGTTTTTTAGCTATTTATAAAAATTTTTACACGTTCTTTATAAGAAAAAGAAATCAAATTAAATAGGCGTGGTTGGCAACCTATTATCTGAATCGGAAAAAGATTAACAGTAATCTATAATGCACAGTGGTGTGAATGTGTAATGTAGGCGAAAAAAAAGTCGTAGCAAAAATTTTCATTCAAAAGAGGCAATGGGAAAAAATTCCTTAAATGGGCGTGGCATATTATTGATAATTAGATATAATTGCTTGTGTTTTGCTATGTTTAGTGTGCTTTGCTAAATTGATGTAGTTTTTGAATAATATGCTTGATTGTAATAGTTTGGGATATCATGTCCACAATTCTTGATCTGCCCTTTTTATCTCTTTATTTTTCTAAAGATATGATTTTTTCGCTATTTATTTGATATGAAATTTCTATTAATTAAGTAGATTTTGATTAAAATATTTTCAGTAAAAAACTTCCTGATCTACTTAGAACAATGTGTGTTTTAATATTTTACAATATCTCGGAAACAAGATTTGAAGTCAGATTCTGAAGTTCATATCTTTAACATACTCCATGTTTGGTATCTAAGTTTCAATTTATTTTTTTCTTGGAATTTGTTGACCTGTGTAAAATTAAACTCACAATTATATTTTGCCTTCGAAATTTCATTGTTGTAATTGCATCAGTCTTACAAGAATCACATTTAATTTCAAGGCTGATCGAGATCTTTTAAATTATTTACGTTTATTTACTGATGCCTACACATGTTAATTGGAAATGTCTATGAATAGCAAGCAACGGCTTGAACTTAAGTCCATAGACCAACTTATATATATAAAAAATGTATATAATAAATTTTGAAATGATTACTGATAATGCAACATTTTTTTCGCACAAATTAATAAATACATACATATGTATGTAAATAAAATATGTCGATAAAGATTTATTATATTTAAAACAGGCAAAAAAATCTAAGATTTTGACACCCATTTAGAAATTTTTATGTTTCTTTTAATATTCTCATCAAGAGGCTATTGAACGGACGGCCATTGTTTGATAAGACTAATACTTTTTCCAAAAAAATCAAGCTCAAGTAAAAATTACTTTTCTATTCTCGAAAAAAAATAATAATAAATTTACTTCTTGCAGCAAAAATTATGCAGTTGGTACTTCTTTATGGGAAGATATTGCGACCTGTAGTTTGATTACAAGTTTTGTATGGACGGACGGACGGACGGATGGACAGAGAGACAAGCGGACGGGCATAGATAAATCGACTCAGAAAATTATCCGATTGGTAAACGTTGAGGTGAGTATAGGACCAGTATTATTGGGAGTTACAAACATCAGCACATACTACAATACAACCGTACAACACCGATTGTGAATAGAACAATTATTTTTAAAATTTTTTAAATAGCGACACTAAATCTTCAGAATATAATAACAACACCATCATATTACATCCTAAAAAGAACGTGAGAATAACTGTACCTCTACCTACAACTAACAAACGGCTTTTTGGAGCATAGAGGAAGATGTTGCGAGTCAATCCCAAGCGAAAGGAAATATCGGATTCATTCTCAATATTTGAGGTAAAAAACTGAAAACAATCTCTGTCTTCTAATAAAATTTCAAAGTTAAGCCATACCTCATTCAAAGCAATTACAAGTCAAATACCTTGCGAGGGAGGGAGGACAAAGTCCCAAAATGCTCACAAAAAAGGAAGATAACGCAAAGCAAGACAAAAACATCGAAAAAATCATTCTCAAAGGTAAGGGAACTCAAAAGAAGCCCCTGATCATCTCAAACGAGCCGCAATCTTACATAAAATTTTCTCAAAGAAGACATCGGCACGTTCTCAGCTCCATACATATGTGGTAAACGATGTCGGCAGTACAACAATGTAAGTCCCATTAAAACAGCTGAGTTAGTTAGAATATCTCGTCAACAATTAGAGAGAGGACCAAGCAATCGTTTCAAATGGTAAACAACATATAAAGAGTGTGGGCTATGAGTTCAGCATAAGAGTGATATAGATGAGGTACAAGGCACCAACCTTCAGAGATGTCGCTATGCTGGGACTTGCGATGCTGCACTGTCCACATCAAAATATTGGGAGGGGGTCAAGTTTCCTGCCAATAAACTTATACTGGAAATTCTTGGAAACTAAAATATTGAAATCCGATTTAATCCATTTGCAATAGGAAAAACCACATTTGGTCCAAAATTTATCTAAATATCTTGAGAATTGCGTCTTGTAACTTGCGCACAAGGTTTGTAGAGACAGCCAGCCAGACGAAAAGACGGACGGACATGTTTTAATTGGCTCAAAAAGTGATTCTGAGGCTATCAGTATCGTTTAAAGTAGGAGCAGCACCAATATTTTTGTGTGTTGCATCATATCAGTTGTACAGTTTGAACAGCTCTATTATAACGGTCGAATTCCTTTATAAAATGTATTCTAAACAAAACCAAAAGGCAGGAATTTGAAAATAGTTTGTATTATCGAGACTTAGTAAAAACGAGTTTCTTAAGAAGGGTTTGACTGCATAGTAGTTTCATAATAAAGTAAGTCACTTCATTAAACTACTGAGAGAATCGGTTCTTCTATTGTATTTATTTACATTAGTTAATCACAATTCTTTGGTATTATTTTAAATTAAAACAAAATCCAATTAAAAAATATCAAATATCAAATTTGATCAATTAATTCAATTAATTTATTCGTTTTATAAGAAAAAAAAAAACACAAATATATTTGTGTTGTACAACACAGTCGGTGTTGTATGGTTGTATTGTAATATGTCGTATTTTTTTTATTATTATTGATTTGATTTGTTGCAAACAATTCTATTTGAAAAATGTTTACAACTTTACGACATAGATTCTTTTTAGCATTACTATTTAATAATTTCTTTTGAATTTAGTTGTTAATTTTGCAGTAAACTTAACACGTAATTAACACTCACTGAAAATTATTTTACAAATAAATTTCAAGTAATTTATTTTAATTAATTAATTCAACGTATTTATTGAACATGTTAAATAAATAGTGTTTTTGTACTATTGTTTGTTTATTTAATTTTATAATTTATTTAGTTTTATTAGAAAAAAAAAAATTTGTAAATTATTTTTTTGTAACACCTACACAAATATTTACCTTCATCATCAAAACGCCTATTTTTAGGCATTTTTTACAATTTTTTTTTTAATGTAGGATTTATAAACTTTATGTAGTAAATTTAAGAAAAAGTGTTAATTTTTTGAGTAATTGTTACAATTTGTATTTTTTTTATTTTTCAATATTTTTTTTAATATTGTAATTTTTTTATTAGGTTACAAGTTTTATTTTCCTTATGTGCACTACTTTAAGGGCCAACTGACACTGGCAAAGTCTGTTCAATAACTGATCAATTATTTTTACTTTGATAATGTTAAAATACAAAAAAATGAAATATTATAAAATAAGCATCTTATAATTGAAGTGTTTTATTATTGTTTAAATAAAAAAAAAACTTTAATTATTTAAAACACATACTATCAAGTAAATATAAAAAACGAAATATTTATAATCACAAGTAAATAGAACAAATAAAAATTATTTGTTGGCAAAACACTAACATTCTTAATGATAATTTTTTTTTGTTAAAGAATTAAAAATGATAAAAAAGTCATTGTCAATGCATTTCCTATAAGTTTAAAAGATAACTAAACTAACGCACTTAATTTATATCATAATTTTTATAAACGATTTTATAACATAACTTGATTATAACAAGTCTAGAAACAATCGTTAAAGAAAACTGTAACATTTTTTGTTAGAGTGTAAACATAGGAAAATAGGTCAAAATGACATATTTTTTTTAAACCATTTATTTTCTGCCTTAACATGACCACTGGTACCTTTTATTCACGGTTTAAGAACTTTTTTTATAGCAAAGATTTTTTATTTACTTTTCTTATCATTTAAAGAATGAAAAAAAAAACAATATACGTATAATAAAATAATATAATAAATTTAATATAGTAAATATGTAGTAATGTGTGTGTCCATCATTTAATTTAATTTCTTAGTATTTAATCATTATTGGACCTGTCAATCAGCGTGAGTCTGTGGAAAAGTTTATTTTGTACATCTTAAATCAAATCCTCTAGATCGTTAGTGGAAAAAATCAAGTATTCTATCACTACAATTTTATTTATTAATTTCAACTTAATTTATTTTATAATATTACTCAATTTGTTTAGTTTGTAAATATTATAAATTTATCACCTTTCATGTTTAAACAATTTGGTTAATAACGGACGGTTTTTTCAATAAAATTTTAAGCTTAACAAAAACTTTAAGTGAAAGCTTTTTAAAAGTTTAATTTGACTATTTAGCGGAGGCACATTTTTTCAAAAGTTTTTATACAGGAAAAAACTTTTTGTTAAAGGTAAAAGCTTTATTACACTAGTCAACGGAAATTTAGTAAATACATTTTATGAAGAGAGATGGATAGGTAAATAGATAGATAGATAGATAGATAGATAGATAGATAGATAGATAGATAGATAGATAGATAGATAGATAGATAGATAGATAGATAGATAGATAGATAGATAGATAGATAGATAGATAGATAGATAGATAGATAGATAGATAGATAGATAGATAGATAGATAGATAGATAGATAGATAGATAGATAGATAGATAGATAGATAGATAGATAGATAGATAGATAGATGTTATGTAATCATTCTTACTTCATCTATGTTTGTTCAAAAATTTTTATTTTATAAATTATAAAAAAGTCCTCTTTTTGATCAGTTTTTTTTAAATTATGTTGTAATTACATTTACTTTCACATAAGTTATTCATATTAAAATAGGTTTCCATCAAAAAAATATTGGAAGCCTTTGACATATGTACATAGCTGCAGTGTGAATCGTTATAAATGTTAATTAAATCCGTTTACTTGACTTGATCTATAAAATGGAAGATGAACTCCTAAAAAAATACACAGGACATCGCTCAAGGATGTATGTATTGAACTGGTTTTGATTGACACTTTTATACCTGTTATTCGTTTTTCAAACATCATTTCAAATTTATATATAATTAAGTTCCTTCATATATCAATTAAAAAATAAATATTAAAACAAATTGGCAAATTTTATCTTATTTAATTTGTATTTGTAATACTTTATTCAAATTATAATATTTAACCAGAAATAAATACAATTTTTTTCTGTCTGAAGTTAAGAAAAAATTCCATTCGTAAGATATAAACCAGCACTTTTTGAACTGGATACTGTTCTAAAGAAATATGTACAATAAAATTTGTTAAAAAGAACGCAATTTAGTAAAATTTTAATTATTCAAATTATATTGTAACACATTTATATTGATGAGAATAAATTTTGAGTGAAAATTATTAAAATAATGAAAAAAGGACTAAATTCTTTTTTTTTTTTGGAAATTTATTTTATGTTTTATATATGTATTTAATAATTTATATATTTTTGCATTTGAATGATTGTGCTTACGGGTAAGCACAATCATTCAAATGCAAAACTTTTAATATTATATCATTAAGAAATAAGCAAATTCATGCATTTGATTATATTCGTATGTACATAAATTGTTATTTTATTTTGGTGATTCCCAGTAAAAAATGCAAAAAAAAACCTGAATTTTGACAAAATGTTTTTGTCATGTGTAAATATTTAAATAATTGATTTATTAATTAATTTTAATTTACTTAATAAGTAAATATTTGTTATTTTCCTTTAATGAAAATTGCCTGCAATTTCATTGGCCTTAAAATATGGTTTTGTTTTTGTATAAATTTATTTATTTTTTCCTCAGATTAAGATTAATTCGAAGAACTTACATATTGTATATTAATTACTAATTAATAAATAAGTCATTAAAAATCGTTTGTTTTTATACAAAATTAAAAAATTTAACATAAAACCGTTTTAGTTTTCTTGTGTGGATTAAAATAAAAAATTTACTGTTTTTGGTTAACAAAATCAGTTTCCGCTAAGGAAGTGTATGTGCAATGAAAACAGAATTTCTATGTGAAGCCCCTACATGCAGTTGTAAAGTAGTATTAGATTGTTTGTTCATTTGTGTCTTCGTAGGTATGTATGCAGGTTACTGGTTGCATGTTGGAAGCCCACAACAGGAATTGTAATGAACTGAACTGAACTGAAGTAACTAACTAACTAACTAATTACTAAGTAACTAACTAACTAACTAACTAACTAAGTAACTAACTAAGTAACTAACTAACTAACTAACTAACTAACTAACTAACTAACTAACTAACTATCTATCTATCTATCTATCTATCTATCTATCTATCTATCTATCTATC
>NC_060954.1:50228092-50230365 GCF_022045245.1 Lucilia cuprina
AGATAGATAGATAGATAGATAGATAGATAGATAGATAGATAGATAGATAGATAGATAGATAGATAGATAGATAGATAGATAGATAGATAGATACATAGATAGATAGACTATCTATCTAAAATATTTCTTAGTAGTTTGAGTAAGTAAAAGAAAATTATATTATTTTGGCAGATTAGTATTAAGTTTTTAAGCAGCATATTTTTTAAACATACTTAAATATTTTTTTTTTAATTTAAGTCTTTTCCACCAATTCCAAAAGTTTTTCCCCTTTCTTATATCGTTTCCCATTCAGACAGATTCTTAAGTAAAAACCCCCTTAAATTTATCAAATAAGTATATATCTCATTTGTAGGCCAGGGTGTTTGATATTGACCGAAATTTCAAATAAAAATTCTATACAATTCTATTTATACTTTATTTTTGCATGACAAATTATAATATTTTGCTTCTTAATTTGTTTTAGAAACAAAAATTAAACTTGAAAATATTAATATATTCTTTATATACCGGTACGTTAAACAAAAATTAGCATTTTAGATTTTTTTTAATTTAGAATTGTTGCTTTGCAACTTCTTGCTAGTACAATGTATAATATTTGTAATTGCTTTTCACTGAAAGAAGTAATACTTTTAATATTTATTATATCATTTAAAGTTAATGAAATCAATTGAAAAAACGTGTGGTTTAAATGACAAGTGTATATAATTATAATTACTAGTAAAATGTAAACCATATCCAGTGGGGGACTGGCTGGCCGTCACACCTCCTTTGGTTTGTAAAAACATTTTTATTGAAAACTATTGTGTTGATATGATAACATTTAATTGTACCTGGAAAACTATATTTAAATTAGCTCAAATTTTGTTGAAATAAATATAAAATAAAAATTGACAGATAGATGGACAGACGGACGGTTGAACGAAGAATTTCTTAGTAGTTGTGTCTAAGACAAAGAAAATTTATATAAAATTTATTTTATGCATTAAAAACATTAAATTTTCTGCTTAACAAGAACACATACATAAAACAAGTTCTTTTCCTAAGTCTTTTGTTTTACTAAACAAACAAAGAAGCAAAAACTATGCTGCAATAACATTATATTATCTTACAAATTTATTTTAAATTTTTAAATATAATTTCCTGTTTATAAAGAAAAGTACACAATATTTTGTTGTAATTTTTGTGTAAAATAATATTGCAAACTAATTTATGGATCATAGAAAAATTTACTTAATATATAATATAAAATTTCATAAAATAGCTTATTTGTAAGTGGCGCCAAAACAAGAGTTGTTGGTGACATATACGAGGTTTAATAAAAACATTATTAACATCCTTTGTTAGTGGCAAAAAATATGTTTATTTTCAATTTGTTACATTTAAAGTCATATCCTCGTTTATAGAAGTTTAAGATAAGAAAAAATTATAGTCTTGTGTTCATTATATGTTGTTAAGTTTATAATGAAATTTTGAAAACAACTTATTAATGAACTCAGTATTAAATAAGTATATCAAATATACACATAGAAAAAATATAACAAGTCTATAGAGTAGAATAAACGCCTTATATAACAGGTATTTTAGCATAATTTTAATAAGATATACTTCATATACTAAATAGTTTCATATGGCAGACTATATGATACTCTATATAAATAGTATGTTTGCAAAAAAAAAAAAGCAATTTGTTGGTGATCTTAATTCCAAAATTAAATATTTGTTACTTTTAATATCTTCTTTATCAGTTGAGAGCTTTGAATAAATTACAATAATATCTACAAATTTTAACTTACCCGGTAAGTAGGCAAGTCATATTAGTAATATCGACTAGGGTTAGACCAACGACTAAATTCTTATGAGATATATGCTGTATGTATTAGTTTGCAAATCCGAAGCAAAAAATTCTAAATTGTATTGATAACAACAAATCGTTACCAAGTAATGTATGATATAACTACACTAAATTACTAAAATGTATTCTATTGGATTATAATTCAAATGTAAGTCAAAATTTGAGTGTCTGATTGAAACTAAAAAACCGTGAAGACTTTAAAATCTTTTAAATCTTAAGGAAAGTGCGATAGAACATTCTAAAGTGAAGAATATCTTTGAGAGCATGTTTTATATCGGATGAAGAACACTATAAGGCGAGTGAAGAGCATAGTTAAATAGATAGATAGGTAGATAGATAGATAGATAGATAGATAGATAGATAGATAGATAGATAGATAGATAGATAGATAGATAGATAGATAGATAGATAGATAGATAGA
>NC_060954.1:50230465-50240465 GCF_022045245.1 Lucilia cuprina
CTATCTATCTATCTATCTATCTATCTATCTATCTATCCATCTATCTTTCTATCTATCTATCTATCTATCTATCTATCTATCTATCTATCTATCTATCTATCTATCTATTTATCAACACCTTGACCCAAAGAAGTTTTAGCAAATCTCTTTCCATATTTATTACTACAAATCAAAGGACTTACGAAAATAAACCCTAAAACTGTTTTTTCAATACAATGCTTATATGAAGAATTTAAGACACAACGTGTTTGTAAAGATAAACAAAATTTAATCATTTGTTTTAAAAACAAAAGATTTTAATTGTTCATTTCATTACTCAATTACTAAACAATTAAAATCTTTTGTTTTCAAAATAATGTATGTTGACTAGTTAATGTTTTACTTTTATACTGACTTAAATACCAGCTTGAGCTTGTTAAGTCTGTTTCTAAATAATTCAGTTTGCAAATTGAATTTAACATACAATGATACAACACTGATTGTACAATGTATTAATGTGACAAAATTTCTTATTTACTAATATTAAATGTTAAATCGAGTAATATCAGACTTTCAGAAAATTGTTTTTGGCAATGAAATGGATATATAAACGGGATATAGCTAACTCGACTTTTTTATCAATAAGGATTCAGAACATACATATATGTAAGTAACTACAAAAGCTTGATAATTGCTTTCAGTTGTAACCATTTACCCATATACATACTTTTCAATGACAACAACATCTCATTCTGATTATATAGAAGTAGTATAATGCCGTCTTTTAAATAATGTGTCTCGAGACTATAGGATACTCTATAGTCGACACTATAGACTACTCTATGGTCGAGGCTATATTCTACTATATGGTCTAGGCTATAGACTACTCTATAGAGACTATAGACTACTCTATTGTCGAGGCTATACACTACTTTATTGTCGAGACTATAGACTACTGTATAGTTGAGGCTATACACTACTCTATTGTCGAGACTGTGAACTACTCTATAGTCGAGACTGTGGACTACTCTATAGTCGACACTATAGACTACTACATAGTGAAGGGACTACTACACTATAGTATAGGCAATATACTACGATATAGTCAAGACTTTAGTCTTCTTTATTGTTGGGTCTATAGTCGACCAAAAAGTCGAAACTATAGTTAATACAAGACTACAGTGAACTCTATAGATGATACTGTAGTCTTCACTGTAAACGAGAGTATAGTCAGCTCTATAGACGACACTACTTTAAACAGGCCTGTCACAGAATTTCATTCCGATCGAAAGGGGAATTATAAATTGCAAATAAATCAATAAAAACTTATAGAAATAATAACTTTGACCTATTGTCAATTTCAGGTTGAAAATGTCAAGTGATTTCATTCTGAAAAAGTTGCAATTTTTCTTTTTTGAAAAAGAAAATTAAGAAAGAAAATTCAACTTTCGATCGAATTGAATTTCTGTAACAGACCTACCTGATAGTCTTCTCCAAAGTAGGATCTTAAGTTGAAACTAATGCCTATTCTTTAATTAAGGCTGTAGATTATGATGTAGTTTAGTTTTAAGTTGGGTATATAGTCTAGTCTATGGTCGATAATATAACTTACTCTGTAGTCGAGAATATAGTCTGGTCTTCAATCGTGTCTATAGGTTACTCTATAGTAGAGTCTATTATCTCATCTACAATTAATACTATTATTGATGGTCGAAATTATAGTTCACTCTTTTGTAAAGACTACAGTCAACTCCATATGTATACAACACTGTAGTCTACTATAGATTATAGTTTAATCTGTACAGTATAGATTAGGACGGAGTAAGGTCTTATAATTCTATATGACAGGTAGTGGAAAAATTCTCAAGCACTTCTTTTTATAAGATTTGTCAGTTCGTTGTCATTTAGTCTGGCTTCCAAAACTGGGTCTCAAATATGCGTTATTTGCTTTAAATATTGAACCTCTAACCATGTTCTCTATAGACTTACGAACATATGTAGGCTTCGTAAATAAATACAATAATTTCCATTTCTCCAAATTTTTAAAAGAAACTAATTTATACAAATTTTATTATAACAGTTCCATTCTTACCCCCATATTCATAAGTGTTTAATAAAGTTATTGATGATTTATTGCAGGAATATTGTATAAACCTAAAATAAACCTTTATGAATACGGGGGTTATTATTTTGTTTTTATTTTTTCTTAAAACTTTCACTTTAATCCGCTAAGCAAAGACACCCACCTTTTTTACTAGACTCTTCAGGGGCGTTGGGCGTATTAACGGCCATTGAACCATTTTTGTTTAATACTTTGGGTAGTTTCATTTTAATTAAATATTATTATAATATTTTTTATTTGTAAATTATTAAAGTTATATTTTTATGGGAAATTTAATTAGTATTATTGTTATTATCTGCCTTTTTTTGTGTTTGTTATAAAATAATTGCACATAAATTATTTATTATTTATTTATTAATGTTTTTTTTTACAAAAAACAGTAGTTTTTGTTTAATTTTTTTAGATTTAATGAAAAAAAAAACAATTATTTTTTTTTTCAAAACAGCAACAAAAAATTACACCAAATTAGAAAAAAAAAATAAAATTGTTTACAATTTTCGTGTTTAAATTTTAATTGTCATTAAAGTTAAACGTAACATTTGACATAAATGCATGTTATTATTATTGTTATTAATACTTTTTCTATATATTTATTCTAAAATATTTTTAAAAATAATTTTTTTAATTTTTTATTTATATATTTTTTTGTTTAAAATAATTAGTTTTTAATAGTTGCTCTTAGCTTAACATTGTAGCTCATAATTTTTTTTCAATTTTTATTTATTTATATTTATTTATTTATCACTTTCGTATTTATTTCTATATATTTTGTTTTTATTAACTCTCGCCGTGTTTCTCGCGACAATTTTAACTTGACTGAACATTTGTTTAGCGTTACAATTTAATTTATATTTTTTCCTACGTTTTAACGCTTTTTTTATTTTGAAGTTATTTTTATTCTGTATTTTTCACTTTTTTTCACTAACACCATTATATTTATCGTTATTTTATTTTATTTTTTGTGTGAACGTTGATTATTTGTTTGTATGTATGAAAGCATTTGAGTTCGAGTTGTTCGAGCATTGTCGCTGGTGTATCGGTGACGTTGATGTTGTATTTTTGTTTGATTTTAAAATTCATGTCTGATTCGATATTAACTACCAAAATGTCTATTAGTTTGTGGGAAAATTATGTAAATACTCTATAATATGTAAATGTATTGTGTATGTATGTTTATTAGGGGTATTACTTTTATAAAATTTTTCTAAATTTGAAATCGGTCCACCCATTTCTCATAGAGTGTAATGAAGTATACTTTAACACGATGCATACGTCGAGAGTTTAGAAAAAAAACTCGTTTAAGCCGGCTTAGCTTTTGAGCCGAAAGAAGACGGCGGCCGCGCGGCTCGAAAAATATTACTGGCGGACAGCCGCCGCCGAATTGAGCCGTTTCGGCTTGTATCTCTGACTGACTTACATTCGTAACCACTTATCTTAAATCCCCCCGGAGGCATATTACATTGAAGAAAGACTCCATCAGGGTATGATTGCAATCATAAAGAAAATATGAGCTAACAGTACCTATAGTCTGCCGGGACTATAAACTAGTGATGTTAAATGTATGCTCGGCCTTTCCTTGGAATGATTTGACATGTGGGTCGAACCAGACACCATAACTACAGTTGGCCAGTTGCCCACAGAACTTGTCCTTGGTTGTTGTTTCTTCGGGAACCACATAGATAAGTTCGGTGTTGTTGGCGAATGACAACAGATACTCCACAGCAGAATGATTATGTGACTAAGCTTTGAAAATGAGTTGGTGATACAGAATGAATGTATTAGTATTCCCTGGATTACACAGAAGTAGTCTAACAAAGTCTTACTAATAATAACACATTATTACATTCTCTTTCATTATTTTCTTATTCACTATTCAGAGAACCACATAATCTGGCACTACGGGTGGCCAGTTGGCGGCAGAAGTTTTTCTGGCTGTTCAGTTGGGATTCACACACATAAGATCGGTGCTGTTGCAGAATGACAACAGATCCCCACACAGGAGTAACTGTGGGATTGAGCGTTGGAAATGGTGTTGAATGCATACAATGAAGATGGACGGATTTAATCCACCCGAGAACAATATATCGTCTGGATTACATAGAAGTAGCCTTAAAGGGATTTAAAATAATATGTCATTAAAATACTTTCTAATTCATTAGTCCTCTTGCCTGTGAAGCCCTGTGAAGAACAATATATCGTCTGGATTACATAGAAGTAGTCTTATAAAGACTTACAAATAATGTATCATATAAATACTTTCTAATTCATTAGTCCTTTTGCCTGTGGAGCTATAGAAGCTATATACGTTCTTTCTTGCGGTTTAGAACAACTACTTTTTCAAATTACTTGTAAGCGTTTGTCGGATGAACATGTCTCCAATGACTTCACAGGCTTAAATGCTATTGTGTAAGTAAATTTGAATCAATTAAATGGTAATGAAAGTTTCTGCTGGATACTTTCTAAGCTATTAGTCAGCTTTTGAGTGAAGATATAGAAGCTGTATAAGTTTTTTTTTCACCCGACATACATTGACTGATTTTTCTAATTACCTGTAAGCGATTGTGGTAAGTACTCAACACAAGTACTTGTCTCCAATGCTATTGGATAAAATGTATTGTGTTAGAACCTAATTTTGGTTATTACCCTAATGTAAATGTTAGGTGAATGTATTTACAAATACGATGTGGAAATGAATCTAGATGTCTGCATAATTGGAATAAAAACAGACAAGTAAGATATACTCTGACTAGGGAAAAGTCATTACATTAGTTGCGATAAGAAAGTTATAATTTATAGCGGGAGATAATATTTGAAAATTTATTAACATAAACTCAATTTCATGTTTGACAGTTCAATATTATAGAAAAATTACCAAACAATTTCTTCTTTAAGATTCTCATTCATGCATTTGAATTCATTGGTCAATAAGGATGTTGGCAAGTTCAAATCATTCATTGGCCATCATCGGAGAGGTTTTAGGTTCCCATCCTCATCTAGTCCTAAGACTGCCAATGTTCAATCATTCTATTATGAAGCGCTTGAATATGACATTATATGATAAATGGGCCCTTTTTATCTCCGGTAACTGAAGACCAAGCTATACTTACAGTATTTTAGGAGAAAATAAAAAAAATAGCCCATATATAGATATATTGTACTTGATTGGGACCACCATACTCCGCTTAACTCAGTGGATACAAGTCTATAGATTAATATCTTGTTTTTGACTTGATTAAGACTCCATGGTTCTGAGAGAGTTCAGAATCTTTAGTTCGTTATCGTAGGGTTAACGTTTCTATTTCAAGCAATCTTCTAGCGTTGACTTTTGTCATGATAAACATTCTTAAGACCTTTCTGATGGCCATTTTCTAAGATTATCCGCTGCCGTCCCTACTGAATGGTCATAATCGTACAATAAGTAACACATCGTAATTAGGTGCTATAGGTATTTTCTTCATGTCCTAGATCAGTCGTCAGAGACTAGTTAGCCAGAGAAAAAGTCCCAAGTAGACATTGTAGTGAAGTTGACATTTGAACAGGATTTACTATATGTTAGAAGAAGAGGCCATTGTAATCTTCCAATTTTTGTAAATTTTTCTAAAGTAACCATCAAAACGTTATATGAATTGGTTTATTTTTTGGGTTCTTTTTTGGATGTGGATCTTTTATCGATACCAAACTTATTAGAGTTCGAGAAAGTGATTAATTTCTAAGTAACAATAATTCGGTTTTAGCGAATTTGATTTGTATTGTTTAGGCAATTTATTAACTGATTATCTCCAAAAGGCGTTATGGACCGATTCTATAAAACTGCAATTTTAAGTTTGTTAGCCAGTTATGAGCGTTAAAGTAATTGTGTTAAGAACCCGCTATATCGGACAGTGGTGAAGGTGCAATCATGAACTGATTCCCATAAACTTTTTTGAAGGAGGCTTTTTATGAGCCGGATCGGATATATACCGGTTTTACACCTTTTCGATACCAATCAAATCGCAATACATCTGAATATTCATCAGATGTACAGATCGTCTTAAAATATACTGTCTAATCGAGAATAAACAATTATCGTGGTCCTATACCCACGTCAAAGTGTATATTTATCTTTGAATCGAATATGCAATGTTGTTCCGTCTTTCTGTTCGTTTGGCTGGAGGTTCACATAAAGCAGTGTTCAAGAAATGTTGATGAAATTTAGATTTCAAGTGTTACTCGACCCAAGGACAAAGCCAATTTCACCTAGCCCCATCATCATAACATCTTTAATACGCTTATAAATAACCACTTTAATAAGTACTTACAAATATTGAGTTAAAAAATCTTTGTTTAAATCACAATAAAATTCTTTACACAGAATACGAACCCAGATCTCTTCATCGTTAGTTCGCTGTCGCACTCACAACACCAGCTGCTTAGTTATTTTATTGTGCTTTCAATATTGGCTTTCGCGTAGAAGTAATTATAAAAGTGCTTCAATGTAAAGAGGGAGATATGTGGTAGTCATTAAAAAGCTGTTTTTGTAAGTATTTCATTATTATTATCGAGTTTTTGCTGGGCTTTTTAAGTCATTAATATTACCAAAATTAAGCTGTTGTACAATTTGCTTAAACCGTTAGCAAATTGTACAATTTATTTAAAAATTTCTTGTTTATTCTAAAAAAAACAACGTTAATAAGTTTAAATTATAAAAATGTAATTGTTTTAAAAAATTTATTTATTTCTACTTAAAATTATTATTTAAAAATAAATTTTAATTTACTATTAAGACAGTTAATCAACTTGCAGAACAACTTTTTTCTTATACATTCTAAGTATAAAATCAATAAATATTTTTATATTTACTGATTATTGAATATGTTTTAATTTTGTTTAAACAAAAACAAATGTTAATGTAAACAAAGTAAATAATTGAGTTGCAATAAATAAATTTGATTGTGTCAAACAAATTTTTGCAATATTTGTGTGTAAAAATGAAGAAAATCTATTTTAATATTTGCTGCAACGAAATCTATCTTCTTTTATTAAAAAAGTTAAAAAACCCCGAAAAAACTGTTCATATGTAATTATAAAATATTTTAAAGTTTAATCACTTGCTGTAAATTTGTACAATAAAAAAAAAAACATTTAAATCAACAACTAGCATTTATTTAAATTTCATTTTATTTATCCAGATGTTACTTTTTTGTGAGTAGTACAGAACATTCTTGTTCACTTGAGCGTAACAATTTTTTTTATAAATTTAATAATTTTTATTATTATTAATTAATGTATTTTAACTAAATTATTCATTAATTGCTTACAGTCCCAATTCAAATTTTGTTAATACTGAGAGTACATCACATAATATGAAAAACAATACTTTCCAACCTGCAAAGTTTCGCAAACTAATGTAGATAAAGTATTTCTCAGATTCAGATTTATTTCAAAATGAAAGGGTAAGTGACCAGATTCTCTAGTAACTAGTTACAAACTAAGATACAAAATACATACCTTTATAATGTATTCAGTAGATTGCATATAGGGTCACCTTCCGAAAAAAACCGTATCATATTATATGGTCGTTTAATGTCAAACTATATTTTTATTAATTAAATAATTATAAGAAGTGCAATAATTTACTTATTAACAATTATTGTTGCAAATATTAAATTAGGTGTATTGTCTGAAGTGTATTTCGTCAAAACAGAAGTCTTTCTTGCATATACAATTTTACACCTGATACATTTTATTTGTAGATTCAAAATTTTGTACTTCCGTGGTTAAAAAACAATTAAGCTAATTCTTTTTATTCTTTAAAAATATCTTAGTTTTTTTATAATTATTTATAAGAATAGTTTCCAGCTTAAAGAAGTCATTACTAAACATGATTACTACCTACCGTTTACATTACATGGAAGTACACTAGTAATGGTTAACAAGTACATAAGCATTTCAAAAGCATGTATCGATTGTATTGTATGTATTTTACCAAAATATCTTAAAAATTAAGATCTATGTTTTAATTAAAAAATTTTTATATGAACACATGGACGAACGGACATCATTTAATCGACTCAGAAAGTGATTGCATATTGATCGATAAACTTTAAGGTGGGTACGACACTAATTAGTTAGTAAGGTAGATAGATAGATAGATAGATAGATAGATAGATAGATAGATAGATAGATAGATAGATAGATAGATAGATAGATAGATAGATAGATAGATAGATAGATAGATAGATAGATAGATAGATAGATAGATAGATAGATAGATAGATAGATAGATAGATAGATAGATAGATAGATAGATAGATAGATAGATAGATAGATAGATAGATAGATAGATAGATAGATAGATGCATAGATAGGTAGTTAGTTAGTTAGTTGACCTTCAACTCATTTTCTCAACATTAACAAAATCGGTAGTGTCGTTTGAAGTTCCATAAACTAAGTTTTGCCGATTTTTGTTTAATTGTAATTATGATCCCAATAGCCCTATTCGGTGGGTACGATTGTATGGGGCTAGCCGAAATAGTGAACCGGTTTAAACCATTCAATACAGTTCATCCTTGGACCAAATTTCATCAAGTTATCTGGCAATTGCGACCTTCAGCATGCGCACAAGGTATACTTGAACACACAGACAGAAGGACGGACGTAGCTAAATCAACTCAAAAAGTGATTCTGAGCCGATTTGTACACCTTAAGGTAGGTCTACAACCCAATTTAGTGGTGTAATGATTTAATTTCTTTCTTAAACTCAAGTATATCAAGCATTTAAAGACAATTTGCAAATAAAGGGTTTCACATCTCAATGCTGCAACAAATCATTTATATTTGAATTGACAAGGCATCAGCAATAATGTTTGCGGTTTAGCAATTGTTTTTTATGAAAATAATATTGTTTTTTTTTTTTTTTGTAGAAAAACAATTGTATTTATAAAAATAATTAAATATATAATATGCAAATAAAAGTAAGAGTTAATGAAACAGTTATAATATAATATTATCACATTAACATTTGCTATTTATAATGAAGTAGATTTTATTTGTAAAACGTGCTTTAGTGTAAATAGAAATGTATTTATTTTATATTTCAAACAAGACATGAAAAATGTATGAACTCTTAATTTTTACTGTTTTTTAATATAATTTATAATATTTAAAGTTAAAAGCAAATTAATCTCTTATCACAGTTGAGAAAATAGAAATGTTTTAAAGGATCACAATCGCATATTTGAGAACATTTATCCTTTCCTTCAGAAATCTATTTCTTTGTTTGAAAATCTAAAATTTGTTGTAACTTAGTTAAAAAGCGATTGATTACTTTTGATATTTTGCTCATATACTGCCTAAATTCCCAACAAAAACTTTCAAATAAGAAATTACTTTGCTGAAATTGGTTAAACTCATGTATTGCTTGGTTCTATATTAATTCTTTGTGTTTTAGGAACTGATCACTCAGTTATGAGTATATAATTATCAGCTGATTTTGTATACTTAACTTGATTTCTCAACAGTTCATTGTCATATAATCCTTTATCAAATTGTTTTTTTAGCATTAGCTCTAAACGATTAAAACAAGTCTAAATAATTTGTCATTTTATTCAAGGCCATAACAATCTCAGACAGTCAAGATTAAATTCCTGATGTCTCGAAATCAAAAAAAAAAAAAAAAAAAAAAAAAAAATTTCTTTTTCAATGTCAAATAACATCAAAATATGAAATTATGACTTATTATTTAAAATTTGTTAAATAAATTGTTTACTTGGCTTTTACTATCTCTTAAAAGTATTAAATTATAACAATTTATCAATTATAGTTGTTTCTTAAGATTGTACTTTAAGAGATAAAAACGTAAGAATATATTGTAGTTAGTGTTCGACCATATGATGAGCTGCGCCATCCAGTAAAAATAAA
>NC_060954.1:50247965-50290397 GCF_022045245.1 Lucilia cuprina
TCTATAGTCTAGTCTATAGTAGTCGTGCTGTGGATTTTTTTATTATAAAGAATGGATTTTGTAATTGATACCAGGTAAAAATATTGAACTCTTAAATAATTAATAAATCAACACCCCCCTCACTGAGTCCCCACCATAGTAGTCATAGTAATTCTTTCTTATACATTATCGTCATAATCACTTTCTAACGAAACTTTTACTTTCTTTTCCTTTCCAAGAATTAACAATCTCCCATAGAATTCCCACAAAAGAAAGTCAATAAACGACTTTAGATTTATGGCGAGTGTTATACATAATTACATTAGTAAATGCTATTTTGTTACAACATTTTTCCCATCAATTTCATATAGTTGTCACTCCTCTTGTCGACAACAGCCGGGTGATTATTTAATTTTCATTTTATGGTTATTTTTATAGTTATTCTCTATAAGCGATTAAAAAATAGCCAACTAAATGTAAAAAAAAATCTATAGAGAAAAAAAAAAACTAGTAGCAGTGAAAATTATTTAAATTTAAAATGTTAATAATAGTAATTACTCGGTATTGAGAAGGAACAAAAACAAAGAAAACTGGATTTTTGAATTATTTTCAGCAAATATTTTAAATTGTTAGTTAAATAAAAAGCAATTGTGAGAAATTTACAAAACTTAAAAGTAGTTTTTAAAAATTTATATTTTCTTATAATTATTGAGCAATTATTAAATTAAAAATTAATTAATAATGTGTAGGGAATAGTTTAAGTAAATTAAGAAATTAAATTACATTATCAGAAATTTTTATAAATTATTTTGAAATTACAATTACTTGTAATTGAGGGATTTGAAAATAAAAATTAATTGTAATTGTTTTTGTTTATCTTTATAACAATTACCTTAATTGTAATTACATTTTAAAGTATCCATTACATTTTAATTACTATTAAATTAGTTTCAAAATTTCAATTTTAATTGATATTTTAAATTTCAATTACATTTTTTGAAATTAAAATATTTTGTAATTGTATTTGAACAAACAGCAATTACAATTATAATAAATTGCTTATTTATCTATCAAAAGCAAGTTGTTATTGCAAAAAAAAAATAATTTCATTTGATGTTTTCTTACTTTTGACGGTCACTGTATATTTGTTGAAAACTAATTTTACAATCAGCAAATCACAGATTAATGCATAGCTGTCATAAAAATATAGTCACAGTTTTATAAAAACTAATCAAATGACTTAAACTAATTTCGTAAAAATCTCACGTTAGAAACGTTAAGACAACAATTTTATACACCATCGCCCCCTCATCGACAAGATAATATTTTAATTCAAAGTAAATACCCCAATTTCAAGAATTTTATTGCAAAATTTTAATTAAATAAATATGTATATAAAAAAAAACTAATTTTGTAAAAAAAAAAAATAAATTGTAGGCCAAAAACATTTCCATATAATTATTCTAAAGCAAAGTTTTGTATCAGTGAACAAACATTAAGCCAAATTAATGTGTTTTAAATAAAAAAAATTCAAGTTCATGACGTTAAATGTTCATGGCAATAATGTGTCTATTGGAATTGTATTACAAATTTGTCAACCGGCAATAGGTTTGTATGTCTGACTCCTCGTACTTGTCGGCTTAAAATTGAGAATTATGCGTTTTGCATATAAACTATTTTGTAATGGAAAAAAGTGTTAAACAAGTCTTGTTGAAAAAGCGGTTTTATTTAGTTTTATTGGCGGAACTAAATTTTAGTGCTGCTTGTATGACACACACACATACACACATGCATTACAAGAATGGAATATAAATGGGGGAAAAAAGTTTTTTTTTTATTTGTTTACTTAATACTACAATTTATTTGTTTATTTATATTTTGAAAATGTAAAAACTTAAATGCAGTTTATTAATAAAAAAAATATTAATATGAAAAGTAAGTCGTCATTGAAATTCGTTTTGCCATAAATGGCTTATCTTGTGTTTGCTGGAAAACTTGACATTTTAAGAATTTGTTTTATTATATAAAGACAAATTTATGGTTAATCAATAATATAAAAGAATCAAGTGTTATGAAGTCATATATATACATATATGACTAAAATTTTAATTTAGGGGGTATTTAACAAAGGGTACAAATGGGTTTTGGCTTTTTATACCCTACACCACCAATATACACAATAATATTGGTCCTATAACTTTAAAGTATACTTATTGGCTTAGAATCATTTTCTGAGTGGTTTAACTTTGTCCGTCCGTCTGTCAGTCCTTCTGTCCGGCTGTCTGTCCGTCTGTCCATGAAAACTTTGCAATTGATCTACAGGTCTCAATTTTAAGGATAATTCAATAAAAATTTGGTACATGATCTTTTACTCTTCCAGAGACGAAGCCTATTGAACATGGTTAAAATCGGTCAATTATTTCACCTAGACCCCATACAACTGAACCCCCGAATAGGGATTGTAAACCTTGTAATCAAGCTACAGGTTGCAATTTTGAAGATAATTCAATGAAATTTGGTATATGATCTTTCATTGTCTCAGGGACGAGGTCTATTGAAAATGGATAAGATCGATCCACTGTTACCCCTAGCCCCCATACAAGTGAACCACTGAAAACATTGAAATCAAACGACAAGTCACAATTAATTCAATGATTTAATTTAATACATGATCTTCTATTGTCTCAGGGGCGAAGCCTATTAAAAATGGTTAACATAGGTCCTCAGGCCCGTTTCTTCACGAGCTTAGAGCCATCAGTGTAGCAAAGAATTTTCAAGTGAAATTTAAAGCAAATGTTCATCTTAGCTTTATATGCTAGATTCAGTGACCCTCAGCTAATGGGAAATTCATTCTTTGGCATGTCATCGGGTACGTCCTATTTTTATTTTCCCAATCCATTAAGTAAACCCTGATATAGTGTTCTGCAACTGTCTTTGCTCATATCGTCTTAAGATAAACGTCACTTGTCTGTAAGTGCCCCCCTTAACAATAAGTAAAAATATTTCGGAATAAAGTTAAAAAAGTGTACGGTTTCATATTGTCGGCCATGCCCGGCTATACATTCATACTGTTAGACAATGCGTAAAGTATCTGTTAAGGACGAGTTCCCTGTCTGACATTAACCTTGTTTGAGTTCCTGCGCATAAAGCTTGCCGGAACAAAATCTGCTCTTGACATTTCCAACGCCATTACAGTGGCAACTCCATTAACTTTTATCAAGAACAATATCCTCAGATTCTTTTTTCAAAAGGCTGAAAATAGGTGCAATTACCTAGACACATGTAAATGGGCCAAGTTATTGTGGACCTCCTTCAATGAGAAACGCGAGGATGATAGCAGTAATAACAGGACATTGCGTAATAGAGCGACATGCAAGTCGTCTTGGACTCCCTTTCAATGATCACTGTCACAGTTGCAAAGACAGGGAAAAGGAAAAAACGGTCATCCATCTACTCTATGAATGCTCTGCTCTCGCCGTAGAAAGAAACCGCTTTCTTGGCAATTGCTTCATATCAAACCTTAGTAAGAAATCTGAGTCTAGGCTTAATGATCAGATTTCTCAAAGCTATAGTCTGGATATAATACTATAAATACTACATCTGGCGAGTGAAGTGGTGCGATCAAAGTTGAACTAATACGTTAACCAACCAACAAAACATATTAAGATCGACTGTATTTCTGACATATCCTTAAAATATATAAATCAAAAAACAACTAAGAAGTTATAGTCGGGCGAGACCGACCATATGATACCCTACACCTACAAAATTTTGATTTTTTTTTTTAAATAAAGCATTTAATTTGTTTTATTGTGGAATATTTTTACTTATTGTTGACAAAAAAGAGAGATTTTCTACAAGAGGGCTCATTGGGGAGAAGAGGTAAATATGGGCCTATCCTTATAAATTTTGGTAGATGAATTTACGTCTACTACAAAGTCATTAATAATCGTTAATAATCGTTTTAAGTTAATTTTGACCATCAAGTCATTTTCTGAAGGGGAGTCTGTATGGGGGCTAGGATCAAATGAGGCCCGATCACAATAAAAATTAGTATTGTCAATTATTGTTCTATAAAACTAATTTTTGCTGATTTTCATTGACATTATAAAACATTTAACGTACTTATGAGTCTAAAGGCCCGATTCGGGGGGTACGGTTGTATGGGGGCTAGGAGAAATAATGGACCGATTTCAACCATTTTCAATAACGATCGTCCTTGAACCAAAAAAACAGCACGTGCCAAATTTCATCAAATTATCTTGAAAATTGCGACCTGTAGCGTGCGCACAAAGTTTACATGGACACACAGACAGACAGACAGACGGACAGACGGACGGACAGACGGACATAGCTAAATCGACTCAGAAAGTGATTCTGAGGCGATTGGTATACTTTAAGGTGGGTCTAGGACCAATATTTTTGGGTGTTACAAACTTCAGCACAAACGCATAATACCCTCCCCATTATAGTGGTGTAGGGTATAAAAAGAAGTAAGAAGTTATAGTCGGGCGAGGCCGACCATATAATATACATACTACGGTACAGTAGAAGATCATGTGCTAAATTTCATTGAATTATCTTTAAAATTGCGACCTGTAGTTTGATTACAATGTTGTATGGGGGGCCAGGTGAAATAATGGACCGATTTTAACCATTTTTAAAAAGCTTTGTCCCTGGAATAATAGAAGATCATGTACTAAATGTTATGGAATTATCTTCAAATTTGCGACCTGTGGTTTTATTACAAGGTTTACATGAACGGACGAACATAACTAAATCGACTCAGAAAATGATTCTGAGTCGATTTGCTTACTTTAAAGTGGGTATAGGAGCAATATTATTATGCGTTGTGCTAAAGGCTAATAGACAAAAATGTTACCCCCTAATAAAAATTTTGATTTATAAAACGTTTATAAAATAAAAGTTTGTTTTTTAATAAACTATTTAAGCTATTATGAAAACTTGAAAACGAGTTCATTTTAATAGTTTAAATTTTATCTTAAACTATTATTTTTACACTCATAAAACTATGTACACCAATCAATCATCATAATGTTTAGCTATAACATTAGTAACGGTCAACAACACATTAATCAATAAGTTAATAACTATAAAAAATATTGGAATTAAATAAATTTGAAATTAAGTATTACAGCCATACATAAAAACAACCGCCACCCATATATATAAATTTCACTTAATTTTTCACACTTTTTTTTAATATTTTACAAATAGTTTTCTAACAACAAAGAAAAAATAAATAAACTCGTTTAACAAATCCAGTTATAAATACACAAAACAAATCTACAACAACAAATGAAAGCAAAAGCAAAAATAATTAACAGTAATAAAACTAAAAGATCAGTGAGTTATATATTTAATAAAGAAATAAATAAAATAAACAATAAAAACTATCTATTAGACATTAACAAACGATAAAAGTCAAATTTAAATTCAAAATTTCTTTAAAACTTCAATTCAACAATCAGTAGTCATTAATGCTCCCAAAATTTCTTAAACCGCACTCAATCAATCACCCATCAATCCATTCACCATTATGTGCTTTAGAGATAAGTACCTACATAACTATCGATAACGTGACGCATGCGTAACATTAACAAAATATTGACACTTGCCGGGCGGTATGTTTTCTAAATGAGAAATTGACGTATTTGCAACTAATTTCAAATTCCATAATCGTAGATTTGTGGTTAAAAAAATCCCAAAAGTAAAGATATAAATGCATATATTATCACTTTGTTATAAACAAATATTTATATTATTTAATATGTTTATGTTGTTTTCTTTAATAGTATTTTGCATATTAAAATTAATACGAATATCTTTTATCACCTCTCTGCTGTAAATAGGATGATGTTATTGAATTTTAAAAGGTCATTCAACAAAGACAAAATTTGAATTTCAAAGTTTTATATTATTTAATTAAATAAACTAATAAATAATTCTCTATTTATAAATTTATGAGAACAAAGATTATTTCTCAAAAAACTTGATTTTTCTATTTACACTAGAGGAACTGCGGCCTAATACATGAAAAATCTATGAGTGCAAACACAAAAGTCCATTTTCTGGCTAAACTATAGGAGCTACAGCCTAAAGGATGAAAACCTGTGATCACTCTTATATACGATCAAAACTTGGTTTTTGAGTGAAAACATAAAAGTCCATTTTCTGGTTAAACTAGAGGAGCTACAGCCTATAGGATGAAAATCCGTGATCACTTTTATGTACCACCACTCTTTTATACCACCAAAACTCGATTTTTGAGTGAAAACATAAAAGTCCATTTTCTGGCTAAACTAGAGGAGCTACGGCCTAAAGGATGGAAATCCGTGATCACTTTTTTATACCACCAAAACTCGATTTTTGAGTGAAAACATAAAAGTCCATTTTCTGGCTAAACTAGAGGAGCTACAGCCTATAGGATGAAAATCCTTGATCACTCTTTTATACCACCAAAACTCGATTTTTGAGTGAAAACATAAAAGTCCATTTTCTGCGTAAACTAGAGGAGCTACGGCCTAAAGGATGAAAATCTGTTATCACTTTTGTTTCCATAAAAACTCATTTTTTGAGTGAAAACATAAAAGTCCATTTTCTGGTTAAACTAGAGGAGCTACAGCCTATAGGATGAAAATCCGTGATCACTTTTATGTACCACCAAAACTCGATTTTTGAGTGAAAACGTAAAAGTCCATTTTCTGGCTAAACTAGAGGAGCTGCAGCCTATAGGATGAAAATCCTTGATCACTCTTATATACCACCAAAACTCGATTTTTGAGTGAAAACATAAAAGTCCATTTTCTGGCTAAACTAGAGGAGCTACGGCCTAAAGGATGGAAATCCGTGATCACTTTTTTATACCACCAAAACTCGATTTTTGAGTGAAAACATAAAAGTCCATTTTCTGCGTAAACTAGAGGAGCTACGGCCTAAAGGATAAAAATCCGTGATCACTCTTATGTACCACATAAAATTGATTTTTGAGTGAAAACATAAAAGTCCATTTTCTGCGTAAACTAGAGGATCTACGGCCTAAAGGATAAAAATCCGTGATCACTCTTATGTACCACATAAAATCGATTTTTGAGTGAAAACATAAAAGTCCATTTTCTGGCTAAACTAGAAGAGCTACGACCTAAAGGATGAAAAGCCGTGATCACTTTTATATACTACCAAAACTCGATTTTTGAGTGAAAACATAAAAGTCCATTTTCTGGTTAAACTAGAGGAGCTACGGCCTAAAGGATAAAAAAATCCGTGATCACTCTTATATATATTTTCTGCCTAAACTAGAGGAGCTACGACCTAAAGGATGAAAATCCGTGATCACTCTTATGTACCACATAAAATCGATTTTTGAGTGAAAACATAAAAGTCCATTTTCTGGCTAAACTAGAAGAGCTACGACCTAAAGGATGAAAATCCGTGATCACTCATATGTAAAAAATAAAAATCCATTTTCTAGCTAAACTACAAAAGCTACGGCCTAAAGGATGAAAATCCGTGATCACTTTTATGTTCCAACTAA
The DNA here is from genome assembly GCF_022045245.1 of Lucilia cuprina. Lineage (NCBI taxonomy): Eukaryota > Metazoa > Arthropoda > Insecta > Diptera > Calliphoridae > Lucilia > Lucilia cuprina. The sequence goes on from NC_060954.1 coordinate 50,255,500, forward strand.
AATCGACTTTTGAGTAAAAAACATAAAAGTCCATTTTCTGGCTAAACTACAGGAGCTACGGCCTATAGGATGAAAATCCGTGATCACTCTTATATACCACCAAAAATCGATTTTTGAGTGAAAACATAAAAGTCCATTTTCTGGCTAAACTAGAGGAGCTACGGACTAAAGGATGAAAATCCGTGATCACTCTTATATACCACCAAAAATCGATTTTTGAGTGAAAACATAAAAGTCCATTTTCTGGCTAAACTAGAGGAGCTACGGCCTAAAGGATAAAAATCTGTGATCACTTTTGTTTCCGTAGAAGAGCTACGACCTAAAGGATGAAAATCCGTGATCACTCATATGTAAAAAATAAAAATCCATTTTCTAGCTAAACTACAAAAGCTACGGCCTAAAGGATGAAAATCCGTGATCACTTTTATGTTCCAACTAAAATCGACTTTTGAGTAAAAAACATAAAAGTCCATTTTCTGGCTAAACTACAGGAGCTACGGCCTATAGGATGAAAATCCGTGATCACTCTTATATACCACCAAAAATCGATTTTTGAGTGAAAACATAAAAGTCCATTTTCTGGCTAAACTAGAGCACCTACGGCCTAAAGGATGAAAATCTGTGATCACTTTTATGTACCACCAAAACTCGATTTTTGATTGAAAACACAAAAGTCAGTTTTTTTGCTAAACTACAGGAACTTTGGCCGAAAGGATGAAAATCCGATTTCTGTGTGAAAACGTATAAGTTCATTTTTTGACTAAAATAGAGGAGCTACGGCCTAAACGATGAAAAGCTTTGATCACTTTTGTTTCTCACCAAAACTCTATTTTTAAGTAAAAATATTAATGTCCATATTTTGGCTAAACTAGAGGAGCTACAGCCAGAATAGACGCTAAACTAGAGGAGCTGCAGAAACTTTTATTATCCTACTGCGAAAATGATGAAAATTTAAAATCACTTTTGGATTGAGCTGCATATGTCTGTCCGTCCGTCCGTTTGTCTGTATTTCTGTCGGTCCGTCAATCTTTCTTTCTGTATATCAGTCTGACTGTGTCCCAATGCGTTGGAAAAAACATTTATACGTTATAAATATTATTTTTGATCGATTACTAACAGCAGTCTTTTAAATGATAACAATGCACGTTGGCAATTCTTAAGAACATTATTTGTTTAAACAATAAATGTAAAACATATTTTAAGGCGAAAACAGAATATTGTGATCATGACAGTGATCTATAGTCCATCTGAAAAGCTTGTTGTTTGAGTTGTATATGACTAGCTAATAGTTTATTGAATTTCCGTCTGTCAGTTCGTTTGTTATGTTCTTTGGTATCAATTTTCTACAAATTGCAGGGATGTCAATATTGTATAATTCTGTATGTTGTAACACGTAACATATAAAGTTAGCGGAGTGGATGGAAAATTTTATATGAGCCTTATCGTTAAATATAATTTTTCGATAAAACATTGCTTACGTTTGATGGTTAAACCTTTCGTAATTTCCGTCAGGTTTAAAAAACAATACTTTAAAAATAAATAAAAAATAAATTCTTAAGATCGGGTTACAAATGATAGCTACATATTCGCATTATATATATCGTTTTCTATTTACATACATAATATTACATTTTATTTATAAATTACAAATCTAAATTCTAAAACTAATACCTATGAGTATAATTACTTAAAATTAGTTTCTTTAGTTTCAAACGCCTTATTATCGACTCCAACTTCGGCAGTTGTAGCCTCCGAATCTTTATTAGAGGAACTTTCAGCATCTTTAGGCATAAGGAAATCTTCAGCATCCCAAGGTTGAGCTTGAGCAGTGCCAAAGATAATATAAACTAAATTGCCGAAAAAGAAGACCACAGCAGCAATAATAAAAACTAATTGCCATTGGGAGCGATTTTTCTAAAGTAGAAAAAAGGAAAATAAATAGTGTTAACAAATTAAAATCATATAACAAAAAAAAAAATCTTACCGAATCGGTGACAATAACACCCACTACCAAAGGAGAGATTAATGGCAAAAAATTCGCTATAGTATTAACTATACCCATTAGAATACCAGCATGATTTGGCGATAGATCTATGGTATTTAAGGAACTTCCCAGAGTGGCACCACTATTAACACCCACCAATAGAGTCATTAAGACTATGGCCCAGGTTTTATTGTTTTCATCTAGGAAACCTATACCAATAAGACCAGCGGCTGGTACCCAAAATGCCACCGTATTAATGGATCGACGTATTGCGGTGAGACTAAGTATATTTTTGTTTTGCAATACATCTGCCACTATAACATACACATACGACATGCCCCACATGGCCAAGAAGGGTAAGGCCGAAAAGAGAGCATTACTTTTAATTTGCATACTCAAGACCCCATTCATATAGGAAGGAATTTGTGTTTGTAAAATACTTAAGCCATAACCTTCGGCACAACGCGCCACCAGTAAGGCCATAAAGGGCACCGACAACCATATAGATTTCCAGGGAACTGGAATTTTGTTTTTATGAAAATCTTCTGAATGTTCTAGAGATGATTCTATATAGTGAGTTTCCAGTTTAGAGATAAACTTCGATTCGGTAGCATTGTTGGCAGCAAAAATCCACCATAAAACACACCAACCAAAACACAAGCCAGCCGAGACATAGGAAATACCCGGCCAACCTAAAGGACCTTCAGCTATTAGACCGCTCATACCCAAAGCCAAAACTGTACCGCATTCTATACCCGTATGAGCCAAAGCACCCAAACGACTGCGCTCCTGCGAGGGAGACCATTTAGCCAAATGTTCATGTATACAGGGAAACAAAGCACCCTGACATATACCCATGATAATACGTAAGACACAAAATGCTTGCCAACCGCCCCAAGTGACACACCAAGGTGTTAGGGCACTCATAATAGCCGAGGTTAATGTTGAGATTTGCATAACTATTTTGGCACCAAAACGTTTACATAAAGCTCCACCTGGAAATTGGGTCGTCACATAACCCCAATAAAAACTGGAGATTATATAAGAAATTTCCTTTTCATTCCAATCAAATTCCTGTTTTCAAAAAAAAAAATATTAAAAATATTAAGACATTAACATGTATAAAGTTTTATTAATTACCGGAAAATCTGTATTTGTTGTTTCGGCATTTGTCATGGCTACCACAGCGACACCAATATTCAGACGACTTATATAGACTACAGTTATATTTAAGAAAATTAACAAGGCCTGCATGTGGCGCATACCCAAAAAAGGTCCTGGAAGAAAAACACACACATACATTAATATCTTCTCAACTTTAAGTCTGAGTAAATGAAGGATAAATATTCGACCCGATGTCCCAAAAATTTCAAACTTCAATAATCTGCATATGATTTACCACCCACTTATAGATTTCTTTATCATCTTTTCATAATCAAATTAACAATTAATAATCATATAAATTCTTTACGACCGTCCGACATAATAATCTTTTCACGATTATTATCAAATATAAACAATGTTTTAGCATTTTTGCTCTATTCTCATTATATTCGATATGATTGATTTATTCAATTTAATCTTGAAAATCTTATCATACAAACCAAAAAAAGAAAACGTCAGTCGCTTGTTTATGTTTATTGCAATTGGAATGTTTTTCGTTAAGTAAAACAACATTGATTTATTTACAATGGAAAAGGGAAAAAGTTAAGACCTTGATAACTGAACCCAACAAAAATGCCGGTCATTATTTTGAATATGATAATTTGCTATATCATTCTGTTTAATTTAAAGTTTCAACTCTGAGAGATATATTATCATGGAACCATAAATATTTCAAACATACTGTTGATTTAAATCAGTGAAGTTCTGAAAAATCTATAACTTGATCAGAATTTAACAAACCCCTTATTAATTATGGAGTCAAAGCCCCAATTGGACCAATTTCTGATGATTCCTATAATATTATATATATGTAGACGATTTACTTGGTTGCTTAAAAACTCACTTCCTTAAAGTTGACAAGTTATAGGTAATGCAATTTTAACCGATTCACTTCCATTCGAACTGGGAAGAATGATATAGTATTGATGTGACTAGTCTAGATAAAACTAGTCCAGTCCTTTCCAAAACTAATAAAAATACGCTGACAAAGTTGTTCGTGTAAAAATTGTGAATCTCCAAGATATTCATGCCCCGGGGACATGTTATCTCTGTGAAAAATCATCATCTTGGTGTTATTTCAATCCCGGGGCAAAGAGGTGCTAGCAGTACCTGTAGTCTGTGGAGACTATAAACTAGTGATGATCAAAGGTATTCTCGGTCATTCCTTGAATTGATTTGAGATGACATCGAACCAAATAACCACATATTATGTTACCATAGCTAAGCCCAGGGCAGAGTTTAGTACTCTGTCTTATCCGGGTTATTAAAGAGTTTATTTTATGTGCACGTGACTGTGGTTTAATCCAAAATTCCCGGGAATATCGGTTAAAATACTGATGTCCTGTATACTGTTTTTATACTCGATAAAAAATCGGTATAAAATCGGTGCTGTTGCCGAGACAACAGAAGTACAGTGGTGCAAATAGTACCTATAGTCTGCGGAGAGTATAAACTGGTGATGGTCAAATGAATTCTCGGTCTTCCTTGAATTGATTGGACATGATATCGAACCAAAGAACTACATTTTCTGGTATCACAGGTAGCCCGCAGTCAGAATTTAGGAAACTGTCTTATCCGGGTTGTTCAAGAGGTTCTTTCGGGTGCACGTGGCTGTGGTTTAACCCCAAATTGCCGGGAATTTACCGTGCTTATACTTTATAAAGTATATAACTTCGGTACTGTTGCCGAGACAAGAGATACCCCACAAAGGAATGCCTGTGGGACTAAGTGTTGGAAATGAATCAGTGTTAAGTACATATGATTTGGGGTGAATGTATGGGGAGCTTAACCACACGTATGCCTCGAGTAACTGTGTCTAATGTTGTTCACTATGAGTGTGCCCAGGTATGATCGAAGTTGCCTCTATAGTTTTAAAACTAGGGGATCTCTGTGAATAAGAACATGCCCTCGACTTTGATGAATTCGTATTTGAGTTTACGAATTACATCTTTAGACACTGTTGCCGACTCAACAGAGACCATTCCCTCTGTGTAATTGTAAAGAAAAGTGATGTTTTTGCTGCTCGGAAGTTAAGCAACGGGGTTGCAATGGTTAGGGAAATAGTTCGAATACTTGAAGAAACCACTTGTATATGGAATAGCACAGGCATGGCTCTACAGAGGAAGAGGAAATTCACCCAACCCCAAATCCAAATTTCCACACAAACGCTTGAGCTGGATCCGTGGGTGGACCAGCAGCACCATGGCTTATAAAAAGCACAAAGGGGTGGTTTTATGTCTTTAAGTAGGTACTTGCTGAAATATAATCAGTTGAAGTTGGCAGAGGAAAGAACATGCTTTAGAGCGATTGGAACAACTTGAATTAGGATCCAATAATTTTGTCAATTAAGCCTTTGTTTTAAAGAAGACAGAATGGACCTTTAGATGGCAAACTAAATTATATAATTAAAGTTGTCTTTGCTCTGTTTTAACATCTCAAAAAGAGCAAAATTGTATTTCTTTAAAACTTTAATACACAATATCTCAACCCCAAATGTGAAAATTGAGAAAATCGAATACAGCGCAGCTCAACATAAACTTTTATAGTCTCCGAAATTCATAGTTCATTCCATCAATGTAAATGTTCATTCTATGAATGTAATGTTAGATTTTACTTCATTAGATACATTTTTAATTTTTTTTTTATAAATTTTAAAATTTACTAACAAATCACAAATTATATTTCTTACTTAAAGTTCAATGATTGATGAAAATTTAGTTTTCAATTACAAACACGAATAACAGTAAAATTTATAATTTAATTTGCTACAAACAATTGTAATTTGCGATAAATCATTACATTTACACACATTCGACAAACTAATACAAATTAGTTGTTTATTATATTAAACAAAAATTAAACTATTATTAACAAATAAACATTTGTTTAATAATTGAGTTGTATTTGAAATTAATACTAAAACCGCATTTCGTGCAAAACCATAAGTTTTTGCTCATAAAAAATTTGCCATAAATCAATTTTAAACCACAAACGGTGTACAAGTACATAAACTACAAATTTTTTCCGAAATATTTAATTAATGTCTCTATTAAAACACAGTTTTATATACCTTTATCAATGGCACTGGTCATTTTTGATTTTTAAATAGTTTTTTATTAAAAGGATCGTTTTATTTTTAAATTTATTTTTTTTTAAATCCTTTATGCATTTATTTTTATTTTTTCATCCAAATATTATTTGCACTTTAAACCACTAGGTACACGTCTAGAGCACACGAACAAAATAATCCATATAAAATCAATTTTGATTTTGAACTGATATTAAAGCTTTTGCTCACAAATTGCTTCTCTTCATTTCATTTGTTCAGCCGATATTCCTGCTATTGTACGGTTTACTGACTTGCTTGACTGAATGTGTATAATCTAAAACAAAAGTAATAAAAAACTAAAAAAAAAATTAAATTGAAGAAACCGTTTGTTATGAATGCGATAAGTAAATAACAATTCTGCTAATATAAGTTTATTTACAGACAGTTTTAATGGTTTTATGAGCCCAGTTAGTAGATGAGCATTTAATTCAGAATTCTCTTTTGTTAGTAAAATAATAACAACAAACCTTGTGTTGTTGTTTTATAACATAATAATAAAATTATAATATAATTAATTATTTGTGCATTAATAGAATTATTATGATAAGATTGAGGGTTTATTTAAAACACGTTCAAGTGGTAAATGTTTTGTATCTATATTTGATTTTAATGATAGTGATTTATTAGAATTGAATATCAGTTATAAATAATATTGATTTATTTAGTTATTAGATTATGCACCAATATAACAGTTTGTAATTGTTAATACTAAGCGAAGTCATGAACCTTTTTTAAGGTGGAAGTTGCCAAATCAAAAAAACTATTTGTACAGTAGTGGATAAAATAAAAAGTATAGGGAATAGGTGTGTTATATAGATAGATAGATAGATAGATAGATAGATAGATAGATAGATAGATAGATAGATAGATAGATAGATAGATAGATAGATAGATAGATAGATAGATAGATAGATAGATAGATAGATAGATAGATAGATAGATAGATAGATAGATAGATAGATAGATAGATAGATAGATAGATAGATAGATAGATAGATAGATAGATAGATAGATAGATAGATAGATAGATAGATAGATAGATAGATAGATAGATAGATGAAAAATTATACATTTTCTGTTATAATTCATTCTTAACCACATATGTGTTATTTCACACATTTCTCTGAAAATCTCAATAAAGATAAAATACTTTATGAACCTATTCCTAAGTACATCTAAAGACAATAAAAATGTTAAATTATCGAAGCTACTTTTTATAACGCTCATCAAATTTTATCAAGAAAAATGTTTAACTAACAGTTAAATGACCCTAAACATAAAGAGTGAATTGGATCACCTCCACCTATTTGTCTTTTACTCGTCTAGACTAGAAGATAATGTCATTGACACATATGAAAAACAATGGAGGGTAATTTGTAAAAAAGTGTTAAATGTTTTTGAGTTAAAGTTGTTTAATTTTGAACTTACATATAAATCTTAAAGGCATTGTGGAAGACTATTAAACCCTGATCGTAAATACTGGATCATAGTCGTATATTGCTACTCGAGTAGTTGATTCTAAAATGTAAGGCAATACACCTTTAATTCGATCATATTAGAATTTCCTTTCTTATTATTCTTATAACTTAAAATTATAAACTTATACTAAAAATGTTTACTTATTATCTAAAGGTTTCTTCTTTTTGCAGTCTTCATTTTGTATATCCCTGGACAAAAGATAATTTTCATCATCCCAAGGCTGTAATTTTGTCGAACCAAAAATAATATAGAAAAGATTGGAGAAGAAAAATACAGCAGCCGATATTGCAAACACTATTTGCCATTCAGTACGATCAGTCTGAAAAATATTCATATAATTACTATAAATCTTAAAAAAAAGCAAATAAATAAAACTTACCTCATCTTCAACAATAAGACCTACTAAAAGCGGTGTTAAAATGGGCACTATATTGGCAGCAGTATTAACAATACCCATTAGTATACCAGCATGGTTGGGTGACAAATCAATAGTATTCAAAGCACTGCCTATAGTAGCACCCGAATTTACACCCACATTAGCCGTCATTAAAACAATGGCCATGGTTTTTTGTTCCTGATCTAAGAAACCCACTAGTATAAGACCAACAGCTGGTATCCAAGCAGAAAGGGTGTTGAAAGTTTTTCTCACCTCATTAAGTGTAAAAATTTTTCGACTCAAAAATATATCCGCCAAAATGAGATAAACATATGACATACACCACATGGCAAAATAAGGTAAGGCGGAATACAGGGCATTACTTTTCATATCCATGCCTAAAACGGCATTCATATAGGAAGGTATTTCAGCTTGCAAAGTTGAAAAGCCCCAAGAATTGGCAGATCTGGCCACTAATAAAGCCCAAAAAGGCCAAGAGCTTAAAATGGCCCTCCAGGGAACGGGTATAGATTTAACAGTTTCATTTACCTCTTGTTCTTTTAAGGCATTTTTGGAATTTTCAATATAACTCCTTTCAGCTTCTGTTATTAATTTCGATTCATTGGGGGAGTTGGAGGCAAACATAAGCCATATAACACACCAAAATAAGCCAACACCACATGACATATAAGAAATACCGGGCCATCCAATAGATGAAGCTGCTATAATACCACTTAAAAACATCGATAGCAGGGTGCCACATTCTATACCGGTATTGGCTAAAGCACCTAAACGATTACGGTCACTAACCGGACACCAAGAGGCTAAATGGGTGTGTACACAAGGAAAGAGTAAACCTTGAAATAGACCCTGCACCACACGAATACCACAATACACCTGCCAACCGCCCCAGTCAACGGTGAGCGGTATAAGGACAGCAACCGCAGCCGAGCCAATAGTTGAAATGAACATTATTAGTTTAGCACCAAAACGTTTGCAAAGGAAACCACCAGGAAATTGTGTAACAAAGTAGCCCCAAAAGAAACTGGAGAGTATATAAGATTTTTCCATTTCACTCCAGTCATATTCCTCATCGAATAGAAATGAAATTATATAGAAAACTGGAAATTATATAGAAGATGGGCTTACTGGAAAGTTGGGATTTGTTGTCTCGGCATTAGTCATGGCTACCACTGAAACACCCGCATTATATTTTACAATATAATTCACCGTTATGCAGAGAAACATTAACAATACTTGGACATGTCGTTGACCAAAGAATGGTCCTTAATAAGGAACAAAATATATATATTTTTTTAATTTTTTTAATATTTTTTTAAATTAATTTTATCCTTACCTTTGTTAATTTCCACGGTCATATTGTTTAATTATTTCACCAAACTTCTTGACGCCGTTTTAAATTTGTACTACGTACCACCTCTGTGGACGTTTCAAATCGTACTCATTGAAAAAATAATAAATTATTTTTAAAGGAAAACTTTGTGCACTTAAGATCATTGAGATTTATATTGATCAAACACTATTGCACAAAAAGTTAAATCTAAATCATTTTTAATTTAATATTATCAACGATAATAGCCTGTGACGAAAAAAACACTCGAAAACCCAAAAGTTCTTAAAAATAATCGGGAATGATAATGAGAATTGGATTTATGTGGTAAGGGAAATTAACCAAAAAATAACCCAATTGGAAAATAGATCATCGAGTGAGACAAGATCAGTGAAAGTTAATCACTACTTAAATAGTAAAACTTTTGAAAAAAAAACATTGCGACTTAATGGAACACGTTAAACAAAGGTTGAGAAATGCATGACCACGATCACCAATCCGTAAACGAGAAGATCGTAGAAATTTATTGATCAAATTCAACAAGTATTGAAATAAACTTTAATATTTCAACAATTAAAATATAGTCAGACATTTTTAAACAAGAAAACAACGATCTTTATGATCATGGGTCAAGTACTTATCGATCCAACTTTACAGATTTCGCAAAATTTTTCTATTCTTAAAAGTAACATTAAACGTTTAACCCACTACAGTCAAGATCCATATAAGTAACTTAACTAAAACACCAAAAACAAAATACGATCACTTAGTTCGTAGTAATTCATTAATGGACTTAATTATCTTCAAAGTTGATTGTGATTATAACACTTTATTCAATATCAAGTCAAGTTATTTTACCCACTTGATTTGATTAAAGTTTAATGGCACAGAAATTTGCATTGTTATGTTAGTTTGCACTATGGGTCGTACAGCGATTCTTAGTTAAAATTTAGTTGTTCGAACCTAAATATTGACATGATCAGTATACCACAAGCCGAGTCAAATTTTCAATTGGTTAATTTTTAAAGTTCAGAACGTTAATGAAAATCAAATCGTTTTATAATAAAAATATAATTTTACTCAAGAAATAATTGAAATTATAGCAATTGTTTAAAGTATTTGAAATTACCGGATTTCGAGTTCAAATTATTTAATATATTTGAGACGTTATAAACTAGATCAAACTATGGAATAGCTGTGCTGTAGACTGTGCTAACTAGTTTAATTATTACCCTACATACTTATTCTACCCTACAGCACTATAGTGGGGAGGGTATTATGTTTGTATACTGATGTTTGTAAACTCAAAAATACTGATCCTACACCATCCTTAAAGTATACCAATCGGCTCAGAATCACTTTCTGAGTCGATTTAGCTACGTCCGTCCGTCCAAGTAAACCTTGTTATCAAACTACAGGTCTCAATTTTGAAGATAATTCAATCAAATTTGGTACATGATCTTCGATTTCGTACCAGAGTCGAAGACTGTTATAAATGTTTAACATAGGACTATTATTTCACCTAACCCCCATACAACTGAACCTTTTTAGTTCATAAATATGTTTAATACACTCGTATCTCGACAAAATGCTGCAAAACCATGTTCTATACTAGCTTTGATGACCCTCAAGAATTTTATAATTTTAGGGCCTAATTTGACCCTAGCCCTTATAAAAAGCCCCCTTCAAAATTTGACTTAAATGTCCACAGTTTTATTCAGCAGTAAATGGCTTAAGTATATCTGATGCATAATACAATTCATCTTAAATGTTTTATTGTGATAACTAAATCACATTTGATTTTTCCTAACACGTGTAGGGTATTATATGGACGACGTCATCCGGCTGTAATTTCTTATTTGTTTAAAAGTAAACTACATTTTTAATGTATAGACTGGTGTAGAATATCATATGCTTGGTCATGCTGGACTATACATTCTCACTTGTATATGTATGGATTATGGACTAATCATTTGACTACTATACCACTTTATCTATTGACTAGCATATTGTCCTGAATATTGACCAGTCCATTGACAAGCCCATTGACTAGTCTACTAAATTGTCTGTTGACTAGCCTAGAACACTGACTTGCTTGCGATAACGCCCTATTGCCTAGTATAACGACCTGATGATTCACACTATTTAATTATCTACTGACAAATCTTTTGACTTGTCTGATAACTAGTCTATTATTGATTAATTTACTGACAAGTTCATTTGCTAGTCTACTGCTTAGTCTATAGAGTACTTATTAGTCTATTGACTAGTTCACGTGCAAGTCTTCTGACTCGTCTTCTACTAGTCTACCGACAAGTCCATTGACTAATCTTTGAACTATTGACTACATACTTACTAACTACTGACTTGAGTTCTGGTCTACTGACTATTCAATCGACTGGTCTACCGCTCTGTCTATTTACTAATTTTCCAATTTATCTATTCAGATTATTGATTAGTTTAGTGACAAGTTCATTGGTTAGTCTACTGCTTAGTCTATAGAGTATAGACTAATAAGTCTATTGACTAGTTCATTTCACTCATCTTCTATTAGTCTAATGACAATTCCATTGACTAATCTATTGACTAGTTCACTTGCAAGTCTTCTGACTCGACTTCTACTAGTCTACCGACAAGTCCATTGACTAATCTATTAACCATTCCTTTGATTAGTGTATTGACTACATATTCACTCACTATTGACTTCTTACTTGACTACTGGTCTACTAACTATTCAATCGACTTGTCTAACTATTGACTACATACTTACTAACTACTGACTTGACTTCTGGTCTACTGACTATTCAATCGACTGGTCTACCGATCTGTCTATTTATTTGTTTTCTTATTAATCTATTGACTAGTCAACTGAGTAGTTTATGGACTAGTATATGAGTCAGATTATTGATCAGTTTACTAAAAACTTCATTGGCTAGTCTACTGCTTAGTCTATAGATTATAGACTAACAAGTCTATTGACTAATTCACATGCAAGTCTTCCCACTCATGTTCTATTTGTCTACCGACAAGTCCATTGACTAATCTATTGACTAGTTCACTTGCAAGTCTTTTGACTCGTCTTTTATTAGTCTACCGACAAGTTCATTGACTAATCTTTTAATCATTCCTTTGATTAGTCGTTTGACTACATACTTAGTCACTACTGACTTCTTACTTGACTACTGGACAACGATCTGTCTATTTACTAGTCTTCTAATTAATCTATTGACTAGTTAAGTGAGTAGTTTATGAACTAGTCTACTGATAACTCCACTGACTAGAATATTAAATAGTCTACTAACTATTCTATTGTCTACTTTATTAGCTAATCAACTTTATGGCCCACTAACAAGTCCATTGAATCTTTTTGATCAGACTATTAGGTAGTCTAAGAAATTGTCTTTGAACCTCACTATGAACTAGCTTATGGTTAAGCCTATGCACTAGTAAATATGTCTACGTCTAGCATATTTGCTAGTATATCTAAAAAGTCTAGTTTCTAGTCTGTGGACTTGTATATAACGTCGTTTTTTCGATATTAAAATGTACTGGATTATAGTACAGTAGCACTTATCTGATAAGATATGATTGTTTTTTGTTATTTCTTAATCAAAATACAAACCTAGAGCACACGACCAAACTAATCTATATAAAATATTTTTTAAAGTTTATTTTGGCTAATGACTGATTTGATTTTGACTGAATGTATAATCTTAAAATGAATAGAAGAAAACCATACGTTAAACATGTAATAAATAAATAATTGTTTAGTTTAATAGTTTTAATGATTTAATGGATCCATTAAGTAAATGAATATTTAGTTTTGTGTTGTACTGGTAAAATAATATCAATGTTATATCTATCTCGACATATATCGATTCTATTATAATAAACTTAGAATATAGTACTAATTCTACAATACATATATAAATTAGTTTACTTAGTATCTAAGGGTTTCTTTTTAATGCAATTTTCATTTTGTATATCCTTAGAAAGATAATGTTCATCATCCCAAGGCTGTAAATTTGTTGAACCAAAAATCACATAGAAAAGATTACCCATTGCCCATACGGCAGCTGAAATGGCAAACACTATTTGCCATTGAGTGCGATCAGTCTGAAATTTTCAATTAAAACTTTTTCAGTTACATTTTCCACTTCTAAAATCCAAAGACTTACCTTATCGTCAACAATAAGACCAACTGCTAGAGGCGTTAAAATTGGCACTATATTGGCAGAAGTATTAACAATACCCATTATTATACCAGCATGATTAGGTGATAAATCGATAGTATTCAAAATACTGCCAATAGTAACTCCCGCATTGATGCCCACATTGGCCGTTAATAAAACAATAGCCAAGGTTTTTTGATCTTGATCCAAAAATCCCACCATTATGAGACCAATGGCTGGTATCCAAGCAGCCAGAGAATTGAAAGTTTTTCTTAGCGTATTAAGTGTTAGAATTTGACGTTTCAAAAGTATATCGGCCATAATGATATAAACGTATGACATGCACCACATGGCGAGGTAGGGTAAAGCAGAATATAAGGCATTATTTTTCATATCAATGCCTAAAACGGCATTCATATAGGAAGGTATTTCAGCTAGCAAAGTCGAGAAACCCCAGGAATCGGCAGATCTGGCTACTAATAAAGCCCAAAAAGGCCAAGAGCTTAAAATGGCCTTCCATGGTACGGGTATTGACTTGGGTGTAACATTTACATCATGTTCTTTTAAGGCATTTTTGGAGTTTTCAATATAACTTCTTTCGGCTTCTGTTATCAATTTCGATTCATTTGGAGAATTGGCAGCAAAGAAAAACCATAGAATACACCAAAATACTCCTACACCACAAGACATATAAGAAATACCAGGCCAACCAATAGATGAAGCTGCTATAGTACCACTCAAAAACACCGCTAACAAAGTGCCACAATCAATACCCGTATTAGCCAAGGCACCTAAACGATTACGTTCACCAACCGGACACCAAGAGGCTAAATGAGTGTGTACACAGGGAAAGATTAAACCTTGGAACAGACCCTGCACCACACGAATACTACAATACACCTGCCAACCGCCCCAGTCTAGGGCAAGGGGTACAAGAACAGCAACCCCGGCTGAACCCATAGTTGCAATGAACATTATTAGTTTAGCGCCGAAACGTTTACAAAGGAAAGCTCCTGGAAATTGTGTAACAAAATAGCCCCAAAAGAAACTGGAGAGTATAAAGGATTTTTCCATTTCATTCCAATCATATTCCTGGAAAAAAATATAGAAAAAAATTTAGTTACCCAACCTCTTAAGTGTATTTTATATGTGTGGAAATATTTACCGGAAAGTTAGGATTTGTTGTCTCCGCATTAGTCATGGCAACCACAGAAACACCAGCATTGAATTTGACTATGTAATTCACTGTTATGCAGAGAAACAGTAGAAATACTTGAACATGTCTTTGGCCAAAAACTGGACCTAAATTGAGGTAATAAATATTCTTATAATATTCATTCACTTTTACTACCTTTGTTAATTTCTGCTGTCATTTTTTTATTTATTTCACAAATTTTTTTATAAAAACTCAAGTTCCTTTCAGCCAATTTACTTTTGAAGAACGTACCACCACTGCCTGAGTGGACGTTTCAAATTGAACTCATTCTACATACAATAAATTACTTTTGAAGGCAACTTTGTTGTCGAAAAGATCCGTTCTGCATAAAAGTTGATTTTGGTTTAAGTATAACATTATCGGCGATAACACCCTGTCACGAAAAATAGAGCACTTGAAAATTCAAAATTTGTACGAATAATCTTCACCAGACATGGAAAACGTTAATCAAATCTAGTCGATCGATAGAGTACACTTACAAATCTTACTAACGAACAAACAAACTAACTAACTAATTAACTAGCTAACTAACTAACTAACTAACTAATTAACTAGCTAACTAACTAACTACCTAGCTAACTAACTAACTAACTTACTTACTAACTTACTAACTTACTAACTTACTAACTTACTAACTTACTAACTTACTAACTTACTAACTTACTAACTTACTAACTTACTAACTTACTAACTTACTAACTTACTAACTTACTAACTTACTAACTTACTAACTTACTAACTTACTAACTTACTAACTTACTAACTTACTAACTTACTAACTTACTAACTTACTAACTTACTAACTTACTAACTAACTAACTAACTAACTAACTAACTTACTAACTAACTATCTAACTAAATAACTAACTGACTGACTAGCCAACTAACAAAATAACTGACTTACTAGCCAACTAACTAAATAACTAACTGACAGACTAGCCAACTAACTACATAACTAACTAACTAAATGACTAACTAACTAACTGACTGACTAGCCAACTAACTAACTAGCTAACTAACTGCCTGACTGACTATTCATTATACCCTACACCACTTTAGTTGGGATTCTTTTTTAGATAATTCTGTAAAATTATGCACATGATCTTCTATGATACCGGAGATGCAACCTAATGAAATTAGTTAGCATCGGCAGATTGTTTCACTTAGCCCCGATACAACTGAACTCGCGGAATAGTTCTATTTATACCCACTTTAGTGGGCGGGGTATTGGTCCTATAGTCACCTTAAAGTTTACCAATCGGCTCAGAATCATTTTCTGAGTCTATTTAGCTATGTCCGTCCGTCTGTCCCTCCGGACGGTACATGATCTTCTATTTTCCCAGGGACGAAGCACATTGAAAATGTTTAAGGTCGGTCCAATATAACTGAACTCCCGAATAGATCTAGGGTATTATATGGTCGGTTTCGGTCGACTTTAATTTATTACTCGTTTTGAAATGAAATGTTTTCAAAAATTTTTTTGGTAATTATATTCTTCTCACTTGTTTTGATTTTTTTTTTCTGTTTGTATACAATTTTTTTTGCAGTGTAGCTCAGTCAATTAGAAAACGATATTTTGCTAACTGAGCTTCCACTTTGTGAGAGTTTATTTGGCTTTTACTTTCTTTAGTTTAAATTAATGAACGGATATACTTTCAGGTTCGCTTTAGCTATGAAGTGCCAAAACAAACCCAAAATGTGAGCGTAAGTTTCAGAATATTTAATGGACTTAGATTTTCTTCTTACTGTGGCTCATACTTGTATTTTTATTTCTTACTAAAGACAGTAAGACGAGAAAAATTAATTAACTATTTAAAAAAGTGAAAAATACTGTCATACTCTTTGTTAGAACTGAACTAAAATACCAATAATAAATTTTACTAAAACAATCACTTAATCAATTCAAGTTAAAGTATTTATTGATTAAGTAATCTACAAAATTGAATGTGATTAAAACACTTAATTTATGTTATCAAAATTGTGAAGGTTGTACTGCCAACTCTATTTCCCCCCCATTTGATTTGTATTTAAAAGTGTGATTTCCTTTATAACATAAGCTCGTGACATTGACTAGATGTATAACAGTGGCAATCGAATTTAAAGTAAAGTCTACTTCACTAATTCCCTGAAACTTCCTTATAATCGCACTATATCTCCTTATATGTAAAAAGCCCAAAAAGAGAAAACAAAACATTGCTAAAAACCGGAAAAATTCATATATAATAATAATACTCAATACGCAAAATTCTCAGTCAATACGTCAGCTAGATTATAAATCATATACCTTATAATATAATCTTAAAATCTCAAAACGAAAAAAAAATCTTTATCAACGAAAGATATTCTCCTCGATTAGTTAGTGACTCTGCAGAATAAACAAAAACATAAACAATATACAAATCAAATGCTTTCAAACTATGTACTACTACTGTTAATAATCTAATCTCAAAGATATATCACCCAACCAACAACAATCTTAATTGTTATACTCTGGGAATTTTACTTTTTATTATTATTTTTCAAATAAGACGCGTCGTTAACTGACGTCGCAACGTCGGCATTGTTAGACAATAACTTATGATAGTGACACTTTTAATAATATCAAATAATATTTTGACATAATTACTTAAGTCATATTAATGCATACTCCCGAACTTAAGACAGTTGATACTCCCGTTTGAGTGGTTAAATAATTTTAAGATTATTAATTATTTATTAGATTAGGTCTGTAGTATAGATATTGTGTTATTTTATTGTATTTACGTTAAAATTTTTACGATAAGTGTGGGAATTTTACGGAATTTCTTTAACATCAGTTTTTGTTTATTTATTACTGTCTTAGTTATATTTTAAAAATTGTTTATAACATATTCAATTGAAAAAAATGTAAATACCTACTGCTGATGACTTTAAGTATACTATAGCATCGGTTAAAGAGTGGACTAAAGTCTAGGCAATACAGTAACTTAAAGTCTCAGTTCCGACTATAGATTACAATATAGTCTCGACTACACAATAGATCTTAATCTACAATACAGAGTAGGTTATAGACTTGACTAAAGAGTTGACTATAGAATAAGTTACAGGCTCGACTTTAGAGTAGCCTAAAGTCTCCTTTTTGTGGACTACAGGTTTTTTCCTTTTTCATATATATATATTTAAGGTTATTGAAACGATTTTACTAATTAGATCCTATGAAACAGAACTGAACTAGAACTGAACTAGAACTGAACTAGAACTGAACTAGAACTGAACTTGAACTAGAACTGAACTAGAACTGAACTAGAACTGAACTAGAACTGAACTAGAACTGAACTAGAATTGAACTAGAACTGAACTAGAACTGAACTGAACTAGAACTGAACTATACCATCATAGCCTATACTATAGAGTAGATTATAGACTCGATTTAAGAGTATACTATTAAATCGAATATAAAATATACTACAGATTCGAATATAGAAAAGACTATAGACTCAATTATAGAATAGACTCTGGTATTGACTATAACTCGGACTCTAGAGTAGACTATGGCCTCGACCATATAGTTGATAATATAATCTTAAATATAAATCAAACTGTTATTCGACTAAAGCGGACTCTATAATTTTGACTTTAAAGTAGTAAATAGTAGAGACTCTAGTCTATTATAGTCTACTCTATATTTATAGATTAATATATGTGCTATAAAGTTGACTGTGGTATCGGCTATAATATCTCGACTATGGCGAAGACTATATTCTGAACTATAAATCAAACTGTGGTCTTGAAAATAGCGAACATTATAATCTTAACTATTTTAATTTGGACTATACAGATTATACACTCGTATATAGCGTATATTATAGTATAGACTATGGAGTAGACTACATTTTCGGCTTTTTCGAATAAAGGAGTAGGCTATATTCTCGTTTATATAGAATATTATAGCTTCGGAAATAGAGTACTTTAATTTGGATTATTGAGTAGACTACAGTTTCAACAGTAGAGTATAGTATATACTATGGAGTAGACTATAGACCAGACTATATACTCTATAGTAGTCTCGACAATAGAGTAGATTATAGTCTCGAATATAGTGTAGACTATAGTCCGGTCTATGGACTATATCTTCGTCTATAGAGAAGACTATAGAGTAGAATACAATCGCAACAAGTCGAGTATTGAGTAGACTAAAATTTTGACTATAGAGTAGACTAATGTCTTAACTGTAGACTATATTATACTCTCTACTATAGAGTAGACTATAGTAACGACTATATAAATAGTACAGCAAAATATCGACTATATAGTAGACTATAAAGACAAATCTATAGAGTAGATTACATTCCCGTATATAGAGAAAACAATTGTATTCTGTATAGAGTAGACCATTGTCTTGGCTTTACAGCGCACTATAGTCTCTACTATATAGTAGACTATTGTCTCCACTTTACAAACATATTAAGTTTAAATACGAATATTTTTTATTTCAGAAAATTACAGACGACTTTCTTAACCATAATTAGAGTTTAATATTTCTAATTAGTTATACGATTTTATTAATTTATATAAATAGCTTTTCAGTCTATTTTTTTTTATATCACATGTCGAAATTAAACTTAAATAACTAAAAATGAAAAAAGATTAAAATAACAACTTAAATTATATCCTACAATCTACTGAAGATATCTTTCTACAATCTTCATTGTGAACCTCTTTTGAAAAGAGGAAATTCTCATCATCCCAAGGATGCAGGTTATTAGAACCATATATTACTAAGAAACTATTTCTTACAATCTACCGCCGACGACTTCTTTCTATTATCTTCATTGTGAAACTCCTTCGATAACAGGAAATTCTCATCATCCCAAGGTTGTAGGTCAGTGGAACCAAATATCACATAAACAAGATTACCCAGACCAAAAGCAATAGCTGATATGATAAACACAATTTGCCATTCTGCACGATCAGTCTGAAAAATAAGAATTTTATAAGAAAATATTTATAAAAAAATAACTACAAAACAAACAAACCTCATCTTGCACTATGAGACCAACTACTAGGGGCGTGATTATGGGTATAACATTTGCTACGGTATTAGAAATACCCATTAAAATACCCGCATGATTTGGTGATAAATCTATAGTATTAAGAATACTACCAATAGTGCTGCCAGAATTAACGGCCACACTTGTGGTCATTAGAACAATGGCCCAAGTTTTTTGATCTTCTTCGATGAAACCCAAAAGTATAAGTCCAATAGCTGGTACAAACATGGCCAAAGAACTGTAAGTTTTTCTCAAAGTATTAAGTGACATTATATTGTTTTGTAGGAAAATATCCGATAATATTAAATAGATATAGGACATGCACCACATGGCAAAATAGGGTAAAGCTGAAAATAAAGCATTATTTTTCATATCCATGCCTAGAACGCCATTCATATAGGAGGGAATTTGAGCTTGTAGAGTAAAGAAACCCCACGATTGTCCCGATCTAACAGCTAGTAAAGCCCAAAATGGTATTGATGTTAGTATAGCACGCCAAGGTACGGGTATGGATTTAGGTGCTAAACTAACATCATGTCCTTTTAAAGCTTTTTTAGTATCTTCTATATAATTTCTTTCCACTTCAGATATAAATCTAGATTCGTTAGGACTATTGGCAGCAAAAATCAGCCACAATATACACCAAACAAAACCCAAAGCAAATGATATATAAGAAATACCGGGCCAACCCAAAGCAGAAGCAGCTATAATACCACTTAAAAACATGGCCAATACAGTACCACACTCAATGCCGGTATTGGCTAAAGCACCCAAACGATTACGTTCATTAACCGGACACCATACCGCTAAATAGGCATGAAGACAGGGTAAGAGTAAACCCTGAAATAGACCCTGCCCAACACGTATGCCACAATAAACCTGCCAACCACCCCAGCCAACGGTAAAAGGTATAAGTAATGCTAGCACCGATGATCCAAATGTTGAAATAAACATTATCATTTTAGCACCAAAACGGCGGCAAAAATAACCACCAGGAAATTGTGTAACAACATAACCCCAAAAGAAACTGGAAAGTATGTACGATTTTTGCATTTCGGTCCAATTGTATTCCTAAAATTGTAACGATATAAAAACTATATACTTTATAACTATTTATTGCACTTTAACTTACCGTAAAGTTGGGATTTGTGGATTCGGCATTAGTCATGGCAACCACCGCTACTCCAGCATTCAGTTTACCATTATAGTTTACCGTTATGGCCAAAAACAGTAAAAACATCTGCAAATGTCTTTGGCCCAACATGGGTCCTAAATGGAAATAGTTTATAAAGTTAATTTTTTTTTAATTTTATCTATTTTTTCTTTACTTTTTTCCAATTTTGCCGTCATAGTTATTAATTATTTATAAACCCCCAAAATAACTTTGCTGATTCTTTTAAAAATTATATTTTTGTTTTACAAATATCGTACTACTTCCATTCAGTTGAACGTCTCGAATCGAACTCATTGTATAAATGTTTTCATTTAAATTAAGAAAACTTTGAACGTTAAAGAATTAGTTCAATGTTGTCGCAATATATCAGAAAAAAAGTATGTATGAATAGTCGGACATGGTCGACCAAATGAAACCCTACACTAGTCAGTATGTTTAAAAAAATTTGATTATTTTGTAAATAATACAAAATGGATCGGGATTCCTCTTTTATGAACCGATCTATGTGACAAAGGATGTAGGACTTTTCAGAGTCAATAGATTCCAATAATTGCCCCGACAATTAGTCGCGTAGCATGTTGAGATAGCAACAGCACCGAAGAACTTCCCCGAAACGTAAAAAGGCATAGTAAATCAGTACTAATCTCCAAAATATGAAGACTTTCACGATCTTTCACCAAGTTTCACATCAGTGCTATTCCCATGATCATGAAGATCATTCTACGGGATGCCGGGCAACCATTGAATACTAACCTGACAATTATCCAGCATATGCCAGCGTCCCACTACGAGACTGGTAAAAAATACTGATCGGGTTCAGGAATCCAGCATATACTGCTTTATACAAAGTCCTGTTCGAAGAGAGAATTGTCCAACCTATTAGATATAGAATGTATCAGTCCTTAAACCAACATTCTTACCCCGTGAGTTTGGGTATTAAACCAAAGCCACTACGAGAATCCCGAAGGTTCTGCAGGCAACTGGCCACCCGTAGTACCAGATTATCTGATGTTTTGGTTGGACCCCATGCCAAATCATTTGATATCACCAGTTTATTTTCCCAACAGACTAGAGGTATTGCAATAACACCAAGGTGGAAATTTTTACCAAGGTAACATGCCCCTAGGGGGACCCCGGTCAAATGAAGCCCAATCGTTACAAAATCGCCAATTTTATTAAGGCCATTAAATAGCGTTTGCTCTTGTGACGAAAGAAAAGTATATGCGTATATCTTGACAATTGCGATTATGCTCAAAAGCTTTACGTGTCCATGTAAGACAGACGAACGGACGGAAAGACGGACTTAGCAAAATCGACTCATAAAGTGATTCTAAGCCGATTGTTATATTTTAATATAAGGGTGTAGGACCAATATTTTTATGTGTTAAACACATCAGCACAAACGCATAATACCCTCCCCACTATAGTGGTGTCAGGTATAAAAAACAATAAAATATTTCGAGACAACATAGAAGAATTAATCGTTGATAATTAATAACAATGAAAAGAAGAATTTTTATCATTTCCTAATAAGTACTTTTAAGTAGTAATATCAAAGATTGTGTTATATACAGTTCTGATTTATTTAATAAACAATCGATGTCTAAAAATGTGAAACGTAACATAAATTCAGAGCCATAATAGATAAAAGTGATTAAGTGTAAAACTGATTTATCTGAAGGCAATATTTTATGAGGGCTATCTATCAGTTTAGCTTTAGAAATTTTTTTTTTTTTAATTTCAAAGTATTTTACAAATCATTTAAAATACTGTAGTATGCACAATAGTTGTCATCTGCCTGAAATTTTGCTATTTTATTTTTTTGATAAGATTTCTGTTCCAAAGAAATTTATATCGGTGCCTAATTATATTTGAATTGAATTATGGAAGGAGAAACTAAAGGGTGTCACAATATACACGCAAGATTTATATTTTCCATTCATGGGGTAATCTGAAATCGAAATATTGATGTCAGAGTTTAAATATTTAGAGTTTTTATTAGATTTCAAGACGATGTCCAACCGTCCATTTAAAAGCTCGATATGGTCCGAGTAGGATATTCTAGAAGTTTGAAATATACTTTAAAAGTTCAAATCTGAGCAAAAGAGTTTCGGATTTGCTGAATCTTATATGTATATGTAAACAAAATTAGTTTTGAAAGGCGGTCTAATATATGGACTTACGACTAGTTTGTATCGAATTTCATTGCTATACTTGCACATAAATTTCCTTAAAGTAATTTTGAAAAGGATGCCTTATAAAGGTTATAGGATTAGAATTATGGACCGGCCCTCAAAAATTTTTGTGTAGATATTTTTGTTTCATACCATTATTTTTTATTTCAGTTATAAGCCTATAGTAGGTTTATGAAGCGATTCTGATCCAATTTACAGATATATATTATTTGGAATATGTTGCTCATGCTAAATATCGTTATTATATTGTTATTATTGAGCTCCCCCGGTGGCATG
Organism: Lucilia cuprina; assembly: GCF_022045245.1. Taxonomy (NCBI): domain Eukaryota; kingdom Metazoa; phylum Arthropoda; class Insecta; order Diptera; family Calliphoridae; genus Lucilia; species Lucilia cuprina. Next base: position 50,279,026 of record NC_060954.1, read on the forward strand.
TTACCTTGGTGAAATCTCCAACCTTGGTGTTATTGCAAACCCCGGGGTAAAGCGGTGCTACCAATACCTCTTGTCTGCTGGGACCATAAACTTTTGATGTTAAATGTATCCTCGGCTTCGTCTTGGAATGATTTGGCATGGGGTCTAACCACAGCACCAGATACCAGATTATCTGGTACGGGTGCCCACAGGTCTTGTCCTGGGTGGTTAATTATTTTTAGTTCCTTGGAGATCCACGTAGTGGTTGCAGTTTGCAAAATCTGTTGGATAATTCTCTCTTCCTACAGGTCTGTGTACAAAGCAGTATATACTGGTGTCCTGAACCCGATCGGTATTTATTACCGGTCTCGTAGTAAGACGCCGGAATATGCTGGGGAATTTTCAGGTTAGCGTTCAATAGTTGCCTGTCACTCCGTAGAGTGATCTTTATGATAATGGGAATGGAACTGGTGAAAAATCCGGAAAGTCTCCATGTATTGGAGATAAGTACTTTTTACACTTCGGGGAAGTTTCTCGGGGGCAATTATTGGATTCAGTTGACTTTCCTACATCCTTTGTCAAATAGATCGATTCATGGGTATCCCCCTTCATTTTTACTTGTACATGGACCGGCTCATCCATGTACGAAAATTGCCAAATAAGTTCTTCATTGAAAGATTTAGTGGCGCGCAGTAGTCCATTCTCAAGTCTACCCAGTGGATGGAAAAGACCACCGTGATCAGGCCGTCAAGGCAGATGTTCACGTAAAGCTCAAAATCACACTCTGAATCGATTAAGATATGTCCGTCCACGAAAATATTGTGCACAAGTTGCAGTCCACAGTTTTCAGTATATTTGGATACAATGTGAACTATACGTAGACTAAACCTATTGAAAATAGTTCCGGGCCTTCGAATTTGTGAGTTTTAAGCTCATAACTTCTTCCAACATACTACTATCTATCCAAAAATTTCCACACTAAGTTTTATATAGACATAATTGACCATGCCTATTGATTGGCCCTTATTTGGCCCTTGCCCTTATAACGACTATTTCTGTAAGAGAAACTTACGGTTATTGCTGAGTTGATAATTTTTGGCGAATAAAGAATCGGGTCTTTCTGTGGCGCAGATATAATTATCGGTGGAACGGTCTGATTTATTTGCCAAACGTTTTGAAATTGAGCTCTATGTGAGAGCTACGGGCAAATAAAGATTAATCTTTTAAAATTTTTTTGAGCGATAGGTTTATGAAAGATCTAATGTTGCGAAATTTCATTATGATATTAAAATTGATTGATTAATTATTTACATAAAAGTCATTCTCTCTCGCAATAGTCAAATGTGTACAATATTTTATAACATTATTATAACTTACAGACATAAAGACGGACAGATTCTGAGCCAATTTTTGTACTTTAAGGCAGGACCTTTAAATTATTATAAAACTCAAAGTAAAATCATGACGCTATGATCGTGAGTGACAAAAAAAAATATTTTCAAAATAATTATTTTACATTGATTTCACGATCAAATCTAATCTTTGACAAAAACAAATCAATTTACAAAAAAGAATAAGATTTTCAAACAAAAAAATTGTTATGTATTTTTTTAACATTCAGTCTATAATCACATACATACATAATTTAAAATATTAAATTAAATACTTAAAAACTAATCTTTCCCTCAGATTACCCTACAGTTTACCGATTTTTCAATTCCAAAAAACTGGCCAGTGAACGATCATAATAATTAATTCTAAATTCTGCAATTAATTCCTAATATCTTTTGATTGTTTTTCACTTTTTTCCATATTTTGTACATCACCCGATAAAAGAAAATTTTCATCATCCCAAGGTTGTAATTGCATAGAACCAAAGACTATGTAAAACAAATTGCCCACAAAGAAAACTACAGCTGAAATGGCAAATACAATTTGCCATTCGGTACGATCAGTCTGAAAATTATAAAAGAAATTAAAATTTCATAAAAATCATATGTTAAACGAAACAAACCTCATCCTGTACAATAAGACCCACTAGTAAAGGTGTTAAAATGGGTATTACATTGGCGGAGGTATTAACTATACCCATTAAAATACCCGCATGATTGGGTGAGAGATCGATTGTATTGAGAGCACTACCAATGGTATTGCCAGCGTTAATACCCACACTAGCGGTCATTAGAACAATGGCTAATGTTTTTTGATTCTCACTCACAAAACCAAGAAGTATAAGACCGGCAGCTGGTACCCAAAGAGCCAATGAATTTAAGGTTTTCCTTAAGGCAGTCAGAGTTAAGATTTTTGATTGCAGCAAAATATCCGATAATATAAGATAGACATATGACATACACCACATGGCAAAATAGGGCAGGGCTGAGAACAAAGCATTATCTTTCATATTTAAGCCTAAAACACCATTCATATAGGAGGGAATTTCAGCTTGCAACGTTGAGAAGCCCCATGAGTGAGCTGAGCGTGCTACAAGTAAAGCCCAAAATGGCCATGAAGTGAGAATGGCATGCCAAGGTACAGGTATAGATTTAGGTGTAGTACTAGCAGTATGTTCTTTCAAAGCATTTTTAGAATCTTCTATATAAGTTCTTTCCTCCTCTGATATAAGTTTCGATTCATTAGGACTATTGGCAGCAAAAATAAGCCATAAAATACACCAGACAGCACCTACAGCAAATGATATGTAGGAAATACCAGGCCAACCCATTGAAGAAGCTGCTATAATACCACTCAAAAACATGGCCATTACTGTACCACATTCAATGCCTGTATTGGCTAAAGCACCCAAACGATTACGTTCACTAACCGGACACCAGGCGGCTAAATAGGCATGAATACAGGGAAAAAGTAGTCCTTGAAATAGACCCTGCACCACACGTATGCCACAATAGACCTGCCAACCACCCCAATCTACAGTAAAGGGAATGAGTAGAGCAAATACTGCAGAGCCTAGTGTAGACACGAACATTGTTTTTTTAGCACCAAAACGTCGACACAAATAACCACCGGGAAACTGTGTTACAAAGTAGCCCCAAAAGAAACTGGATAGTATATAGGATTTTTGCATCTCGGTCCAATCGTATTCCTAAAATCAACATCAAAAGAACATTTAGAGAATTTTTACTATATTGTTGTCAGCGATATCTTTTAATATCTCTTAACTTACCGGAAAATCGGGATTTGTTGATTCAGCATTAGTCATGGCTACCACAGATACACTGGCATTAAATTTGGCAATATAATTGACAGTTATAGATAGGAACAGTAAAAGTATCTGAAGATGCCTTTGACCCAAAAAGGGACCTTAAAAAATGATTAAAAGTTAATTGTAAACAAAATCGTCTTTTATTGGAATTATTTGATTTGTAAGAAATTAATTTTGGATATCAAATATAAAGTGTATAACTTTTTTTAACAGGTCAACTTCCTATTTCGTAATCTATGGACTTTACTCTTACTTCGAGATACTTTAACTTAAAACTTGAAACTGTTTTGATTAAAGCAGGACCAGGGCAGATATTCTGCTATGACGTTTTCGACATTGTATTTATTTAGGATTAATCGATATGTCCCTCTTATAAGTCCTTATCTCATCTTTGCACAATAACTGGGAGTAGTATGCGAAAGTTTTGATAAACTTCTCGTTGAAGTAATTGCACTCTTCAGTTCTAATGAGCGAGAGATAATGATTTTCCAGCTTTGCCAAACATGTTCAATGAATCAATGGCATTATTTAAGCGGTCGCTTTGAAATCATTGGTAGCTACGCAAGCAGTAAATTCAAAACGTTTGCGATCTGCAGAATTTCTCCAATAAATTAGGTACTAAACATCTCCATGAGTACACTAGCTCTTACCCAGCATGCCTTTTTTATAAAATTTTCGATCATATTCGAGTCATTTATGACTCTTCCGCACGATTACAAATATCATATATGCGCTCATTTTCTGATCATAAATGATATATTCGTTAGAAAATTGACTCCGCAACTCATCTAAATAAGTCTTTTATGAGCCCCACTTTTGAGCAGTTTTGGCTCATTTTTTTTGTATTTTTTGAGTCATTTATGAGCCGAATTACTGGTAGTTTTAGAGTTACATATTTTCGAATCATATTATAGTAATTTTTGAGCCCTTTCTGAGTAATTTTAATCTTTGTGATAGACAAATACAATACAACGGAAATCAATTTTTGATCTTCCGACATATAACTATAAAATTAATTTATAAACAAACATATTTCGAACACCTAGAAGATCTATTTGTGATTGCTGTACATTTTGTTGTTGTTTTTTAAAATAAATCAGATTTAAACATTAATTGCAATTATTTAGATTTAGTTTAGTGATAAGTCAACTATCTTCAGTAGAAAATCATTAAACATATAAAATTATTATAATTAAAGCATATAATTTAAATTTCCTTGATAGAAAATCGACTAATTTTTGAAAACGATCATATCTCAAACGCAAGGATGATCAATTTATGATTGTTACACATTGTTATTGTTTGCTCATATAATCAGTTTTCAATCATTTTCGAATCATTTTTAAGCTCTTAAATTTTAAATCACTTTTAGATCAGTAAAAGGAGTCAAAAATGACTCAGTTTACTGATTAATCATCCAACAACCTTTCCAAATGCTAGCTGGGTAAACTCGTAGTAGTATCGTGAAAGAAATATATACTCTCACACAACTGGATTAATGCAGAAACGAAATATACTCGTCGAGCTCGTTGAGAGTTTTGGAATGTTTGATAAATTTTTGCAAAAAAAAGTCTTAAGTCGGCTTTACACGATCACACAAGTAATATGATCTGTCAAAATTTTGTATAGAAGAGTACAGATGGGATCGTCTAAACACAATATGTAATGAAACCTTCACACATTGGGAGAGAATACGGATGGAAAATTTGACAGTCGTATGGCTCTCTTCATTTTTTGAAATTATTGAAAATACAAGCAGATCGCATTAGATCAGTGATGCATTTTTATGTAAACACATACGAAAAAAAGAAACAGCTGTTAGTGTAACTTTGTTATTGTTTTATACCAATCGTGTAAACACAAAAAATATAATTATACGGCTGGAATTTCATTTTACATTTTCATTGGACTTTACGTACGCAAAGTGTGATCCTGTGAAGTGCCCTTTAATGATAATAAAAACATATTGGAATCTACGTGTGATCAATTCAAACTTTTACGTTCTTTATGCTTTGTAACCATAATTCGGCGCTAGTATTGTTTTGAATGCGAAGACTTTCGGCAATGTAGATGTATACAACACGATCGTAAACAAACTTCTTTACAAGGGCGTAAAAAATGTATTGGAGCGTCCATCCGTCTGTCTGTCCGTCTATGTAAACCTTGTAATCGAACTACAGGTCGCAATTTTGAAGATAATTCAATGAAATTTGGCACATCATATTCTATGGAGACGAATCATATTGGTTAAAATCGTTTCATTATATCACCTAGACCTCACACAAGTGAATCCGTCGAATAGAGCTTTGAAGTTCATAATTATGTTTAATATACTCGTATATTAACAAAAACCTGCAAAACCAAGTTATACATACTAGCCTTGATGAACCTGATGAATTTCAAAATTAAAGGGCCTCATTCGTCCCTAGCTCTATAAAAAGCCCTTTCAAAATTTGACTTAAATGTCCACAACTGTATTCAACAATAAATAGATTAAGAATGTATATTTGAGACAAGGTACAATTAAACTTGAACGTTTTATTTTTAAACAAATTCAAATTTAACTTTTTGTAACAGGTGTAGGGTCGGCCTCGCCCGAGAGACTTTTAAGTCAACGCACTCATGCAGATGTCTATTGGGTACCGTACAAATTAAACTGATGCTAATGGATCCACAATAAACCGAATCGAAAGCCAAATCAAATATGGAGTAAAGATATATTAAATCATGAGTATCGACACCAAGGACAAATATTCTTAGAGCTTTGGTAATGCTTTATATTTGATGGAACCAAAAGGATCGTAAGCAACTGAAATTTGTTCAAGCTTTTAAAAGGAAGCTATATCGAATTCAACACATGAAAGCATTATAGTCCATTATTACAACACTTTGACCCAATTTTGAATATTTTTAAATAACCGTTTGAAATTGTGAAAAAAAATACTGCGTTACTTTGTTATACATCCAATATTGAATTTAAATTTCTTAAAAAAGATTAAAAAACCTTAAATCTCTTAACCATAATTGGATTTTTTAATGTAAATTTCAAATTATAAACACTTGTGCTTTTAATCCTTTCTCAATTTTAATTTCCTTTTTAATCAAATTTTCACTTTTTATTTATATCGAAGTTTTTTTTTCAACTTTAACACTAAGTATTAACTACCTTTTTCTATTTTCGCCGTCATTCCGGATGATTGTCACTTAAACAACTTTAAAGGTCCCGTAACCACTTCCGCTCAAGTGGACGTTTCAAATCAAACTCATTCAAAAAATCAATATTCATAATTAGGAAAGCTATGATCGTTGGGGATTTAGGTTTAGTATTGGCTAAATAAAGACATACATACGTTTAAATAAAATAAGTTATACAATATGGTTACTTAACCACGACCATAAAGTACCCTATAAATGTGACAATCTATATGAGAAATGCTTTAAATTTAAATGTTGTGGATTTAAAATGAAATCTTCAAGTTATTGATTTGAAAAACATTGTTATTTTAAATCAGAATTTTTTTGTCTATATTAAAAGTCGATTAATGATGGTGTCGTTCTGATAATGTTTAAACTTTTTTTCTATTCTTATGCCTGTGTAATCTTCACAAAATTTATCCAATAATCAAACTACCATACATAATGTAGGGCATTCGAACAATGCAAATATAAATCAAAGACAATATTAAAACTAATCGTTGATAACGAACGTATGTACTTTGACAACGGAAAGAAAGTCAATAAATTTTAACAAGTACTTACTTAAAAATAAACAATAGTTAATGATAATAAGAATTGTTGCCGCTTAGATTACTAAATAATATTCACAAAAAAAGAACTACACTAGATAATACCGAAAGATAATCAATAGGTTTTGTTCAAACAATCAATAGTTTTCAATGTCTGTGCGAAATTTGTTGATTTAAATCGATCACCGTTGAATTAGACACATCAATTTATCACCATATACATACATATGAAAATGAAATGCATTCATAATCTACTGTTTGGCTAAAAAAATTTCATTCAGTTTAACGCATCACACACGATCGAATTAGTCATAAATTATGACTCTTAACATTGTCATACAAAAAGAAAACATATCGATTTTTAGTTAGTAATCGAATTATTCACTACTCCGATGATCTTTCATATGACCGTCTAGTCGAAATTTTGGACCACCAGTCTGAAATTTCCGCTGTGATAAGAATCCGATAATAATAAGAATATATACAACACCAGCTTTATATAATTGAAAAATATTCATCAGGTTTTTGAGTGCTAGGTTTCTTCGAATTGTTATGAATAGCTTTGTCCTAGAGAAGCACTACAGCGGTCTTTTGGATAAGGGGATTCGTCACCTTTTATACCCTTCACCACTTTAGTGTTGAGGGTTTGTGCTGATGTTTGTAAGGCACAATAATATTGGTTCTATACCCATCTTAAAGTATACCAATCGGCTCAGAATCAATTTCTCGATTTAGCTATGTCCGTCCATATAAAGTATACCAATCGGCTCAGAATCAATTTCTCGATTTAGCTATGTCCGTCCGTCTGTCTATATAAACCTTGTAATCAAACTACAGGAAGCAATTTTAAAGATAATTCAATTAAATTTTGTACATAATCTTCTATTATCCCACAGACGAAGCTTTTTGAAATGGTTAAGATTAGTCCATTATTTCACCTAGCCCCCATACAACTGAATCTCCGAATAAGGCTTGTAAACCTTGTAATCAAACTTGGTACATATTCTTCTATTGTCCCAGGGACTAACCCTATTGAAAATGGTTAACATCGGTGCCATACAACAGAACCCCCGAATAGAGCTTCTACACCTTGTAATCAATTGGAGATAATTCAATGAAATTTGGCACATGATCTTCTAAGGACGAAGCATATTGAAAATGGTTAACATCAGGGCATTATTTCACCTAGCCCCTATACAACTGGACTGGCCGAATAGGGCCGATACAGTTGTATGGCGACATATACTCTTATGTCGACAAAAAGCTACAAAACCAAGTTCTGTACTAGCCTTGATGACCCTCATGAACTCTATAATTATAGAGTCTCATTTCACCCTAGCCCCTATAAAAAGTCCCCTTCAAAATTTGACTTAAATTAAAAAAGTTTTTTTGTACAATAAATGACTTTTTGTAACAGGTGTAGTTTCCAGAATAAACGAATTTTTGTGTTTAATTTATGTGAGAGGTGTTACGTCCCCAACTGAGCCTTCTTTTTGTCCTAAATAATAGTGATAAAATGACACTTAAATGCTCCGATAAAACTTAAGCACTTTAACTGTTATACATATACTGATTTAAAATTTTCTTAATATGGGCGTGGCTCTTCACCCATTTACAAATTTAAAAGAAATTCGGTTCAGCAGTTTAGTTGTCTATTAACTTTAAACATACAAACAAATACGCATTCACTTTTTATTATATACATATATACATATATAAGTTGATGAACCACTTACCTTACCTTCCATTCATATATCAATTCCAAAGTATACTTTGAAAAGTAATATGGATAAAATTAGCACTACAATTAATCAGGTTCATTTTAATACATGGGGATTATAAATCAAATTTCTAATAATAACAAAGAGTAATTTATATATTAGTTTAATATTAAGGTATTCTTTTTTGACCTTAAAGCCAAATATTCTATTGAGCACTTTAGCTCTTACCAAAAACTTTTTAACTAATTCCACCTAATGAACTACTAAACATTCCCTGTCTGTTCCATAGCATATGCATACAGTATTCTAGTAATAAAAGTGCTTTTCATTTAAATGATCCTTTTTTAGATATAACACACCTTCTATGAATATAACACTCTCTTCATCTATGATGGTTTAAGATAATAAAAAAAATCTAATCAAAATATCAAAATGGGAAATTCCTAAAATAAATCAGTTTACTATATTAAATAGCCGATTTATATGTATATAATCTAATCGCATTGATATTTATTACCACAAGCAATGAATGCAGTGGATTTTATATTTATGCTTTTTCTTAGATTAGACACAAACAACAAAATCAGAAGCTCTAAAGGTCTTATTCGATAACTTTAGAATAACTAAATAAATACTAACTAAGTAAGAGTGTTATATTCGGCTATGCCGAATCTTATATACCCACCATTAAACTTAGTTTGACTCGAGTGAAACTTACTTATTTCGAATTTCATCTTTTTGACCCAACCCCCTTATAAGGGAACCCTATATAATGGGGGTAGGGTCAATTATGGGTCGATCGATAAAGTTTGGTAGACAGAATTTGGTTCGTATTAAATTTATTTGTGTTAAATTTCATCGCTAAGCCATTAATGAGAGTTGCAGTCATTTTCTGAAGGGGGCCTTAATAGGGGGGGTAGAGTCAATCATAGACCGATCCTCACAAACTTACTTATGTCGAATTTCATCTATATACTAGTATTTTTAAGCCAGTAATGAGCGTTAAAGTCATTTTTTTAAAGGGACCTTTTATGAGGTGTAGGGTCAATTATGGACCGATCCTCATAAAATTTGGTATAGTAATTTGGATCATAAGAAACTTACTTATGTGGAATTTTATCGCTATATTCGTTATGACTGTTAATGCTGCTTTTCTAGGGGCCACTTGTATGGGAGCTATCCAAAAACGTGGATCGATATTGCCAATTTTCAATACCAAACCAACCTTACCTGTAAAAAATATTTGTGTGAAATTTCAACCATATAGCTCTTTCCATTCGGACTCTATCGTGCTTTCAACAGACAGACGGATGGATGGACGGACGGACAGATATGGCTTGATCGTCTTATAAATTAATAAGGACCCAGAATGTATATACTTTTGTGGGTCTTTGACAAATATTTCGATGTGTTACAAACGGAAGGACATGGTGTTTATAAAAATAAATGACCGCTCTGAAAATAGTCCTAAGAGAGAAAACAGTTAACAGATTACAGCTATAAAGTTCTACATAAACAAGATTTGTATGAGCCAAAATCTATCCACAAACTTTTACAAGGATCTATCAATAATTGACCCTACCCAGCATATAAAATCCCCTTCATTTCGCTCATTACTAGCACATAAATGCAAGTACATCAATGAAATTCTACATTAACAATATCTTTGTATTATCATTTGTGAGGATTGGTTCACAATTGACCCTACCCCCCATAAAAGGTCCCCCAAAGTTTAAATTAGTTTCTATAATGGATACACTTTTAAATAAAACAATACTTAAAAAAATTTTTAAACAATTAATAATATTATTTAAATTTTTTCCTTCATGTTTTCAGTGTTTTAAACTTAAGTTAAATTATTAAATTCGTGTTAGACCCTATAGTTTTATTAAACTTAAACAAAATCTGAAAATTTATTCTTAAAAACGAATTTAAAATTTGAAAAATTTTTACCAGTTTTCTTAAAACCTATAAAACATATAATTAGTTAAATATATAATTTATAATAATTTTGCAAATATTAACAAAATACTTTTTTTAAGGCACTTAAACAATCTATACCATACAACAGTTTAAAAAAAATCAAAAAAAGTGCACTTGTGTGTTACAATTTACTTAAATCTAAATAATATTTGACACTCTACATTTTTGTAATAATACTTAAATTTATATAATGCTAAGTTTCTTAATATTAATTTTAGAATTTTTCTTTAAGCTAAAATTAGGCAACAAAATTTATTTTAGTTTCTTAACGATTTTCATCTTCTTCCTCTTGCAAACGTAAAATATCGGCCTTATTCATAAAATAATAACTCGGTTGACGACCTTTTAAATCTTTATATGTACGCTTGGCACCATTTTGTATTAAAATACGACTAATACTTTCTATAATATTTGTACCCATGGCATAGTGCAATGCAGTGCGTTCCAACTGAAAAATATTTCAATTTATTTGTATAGAGCAGAAATTAAATGAACATTTGCATTAAAAACTTACATTGTCACCAATTTTTAAAGCTTCTGGACAGAGATTAACAAAATATTCCACAATTTCTACAGATTCTTTTAATATTGCTATGTGTAAAGCTGTGCGACCTGTAATAGTAAAAAATAACAGTTATTTTTAAATAGATAGATAGATAGATAGATAGATAGATAGATAGATAGATAGATAGATAGATAGATAGATAGATAGATAGATAGATA
>NC_060954.1:50290497-50292759 GCF_022045245.1 Lucilia cuprina
ATAGTCTAGTCTATAGTTAAGTCTATAGTCTAGTCTATAGTCTAGTCTATAGTCTAGTCTATAGTCTAGTCTATAGTCTAGTCTATAGTCTAGTCTATAGTCTAGCCTTTAGTCTAGTCTTTGGTCTATTCTTTAGTCTATTCTATAGTCTAGTATACAGTCAGTCTATCATCTTGTCTATAAAGTGGTCAGAAGACTAGTCTATAGTCCAGTCTATAGTATAGTCTATAAATTAGTCTATAGTCTAGTCTATAATCTAGACTATAGTCTAGTCTATAGTCTAGTCTATAGTCTAGTCTATAGTTAAGTCTATAGTCTAGTCTATAGTCTAGTCTATAGTCTAGTCTATAGTCTAGCCTTTAGTGTAGTCTTTGGTCTATTCTTTAGTCTATTCTATAGTCTAGTATACAGTCAGTCTATCATCTTGTCTATAAAGTGGTCAGTAGACTAGTCTAAAGTTTAATCTATAGTCTAGTTTATGGTATTGTATGTGAATTTAATGAAATTGGGTATGAGCAATAATTATCTGCCAAGAGCAATTATTATTTTTTATTACTCTACATTGCTCACAAGCAATGAGACATCACAGGTCTAGCTTCGGACCTCATAAACCTGTTAAATATATATACATATCTATTAAAAAAAATCGAACTGACAACTTGTGTATCACTGACCTCGGTTGTTTGACAAGGATAGATACGGACTGACAATTAAAAAGTTAAAATAATGCGATTACCGTACTTTAAGATCGTTGTAGGTCTATTATTTTTAATTTGGTCTTCCGATATAAATAATTAAAATTTATTTAGCTTGTTTTGGCTTTATTTACTAACAGTAGTTATTAGATGTAGTGCGATGTATAAACAAGACATAGATTTTATTAAATTTTTTATAAAACTTTTTTGGAAATCTACATTTTAGGTCAAATTGAAAATCAAAGTTGTCAGGAAAATCCCATTTTTAAAACCGAGCAGGGCAAATATTTAGCGGAAAGTGAGTATATATACTTACCCATAAACCTAATAGTTGACAAAGAATATCTTAAATTTTGAACCCCTTTATATAGATTTAGCGGATCCCCTAATAAAAGCTTTAACACAAGTTGCACACAAACGTCCAAATGATCCCTTGGAATATCTAACAAATTATCTACAAAGTTACGTATCATCACGCAACACGAATGGTAGAACCATTACACAAGCAGCCATACACTCGGGCAGTAGTCAAACAAATTCCACAGTTTTAGCCTCCTCTAAACCTTCAACACCACCAGTAGCACCACCGGCAGCACAAATGCAAAGACAGACGGCACGTATGAATGGTCACGTGAAGTATGCCAATGAGGATAGTATTGAAGAGGATTCACTGCAACAACTCGAGCAATTCGATGGCGATGATGGTAATGACTCAGATGCAGAAATATCGAAAAAGTTGGAGGAGCGGGATGAACATGGTCAAAGTATGTTACATTTTGCTTGTGCCCGATCACATCGTAAAGGTGGTCTGATACATCTAATTGAAGAGGCAAAAGCGGATATAACATATCGTGATGAATTGTATCGTACGGCTAGAGATGTGGCGTTACAGGCCAATCAATTGGGCAATGCCAAAGAGATTGATCGTTATGTCATGTCGTTGGCAATAGTGGGTGAGTTTGAGAGTGAATGTTATTTGAGAACAGAACAAATTTAAAATCAAATTTATATTTTTCAGGAGACATCAAACCCTTCGAACATTTAGCAATTTCCGGTTATGATCATATCATAGATGTTGTCGATGATAATGAAACACCCATTATAGATGTAGTAGAAGCTAGGGGACTTTCGGAATTAGGCGAATATTTACGAACCATAAGACCATTAGAGGTAATGTATTTTATTTGAATATGTATATATGTATACTTGAGACATAATTTATTTAAATAATTTTCTAGGAATTGCGTGAAGAGTTGCATCAAATGATAAGAGATAATAATGTTAAACGGGTTAAGGAAATTGCTGATGGTCCCGATGGCAAATGGTTGATAAAGGCTAAAAATTATTATGGTATGCAGTATGAATGTTGTGTGCTTTTAAAAGATAATGTAGTACAAATAACAAAATTGGGATTTGTCTCACAATATTTCAACCAGTTATCTATCAATCTATCCAATCCATCCAATCTATCCAATCTATCCAATCTATCCAATCTATCCAATCTATCCAATCTATCCAATCTATCCAATCTATCCAATCTATCCAATCTATCCAATCTATCCAATCT
>NC_060954.1:50292859-50296235 GCF_022045245.1 Lucilia cuprina
TAACAAACTAACAAACTAACAAACTAACAAACTAACAAACTAACAAACTAACAAACTAACAAACTAACAAACTAACAAACTAACAAACTAACAAACTAACTAACTAAAATCAAAATCGCAAAAAAAGCTTAAAACTTTCGTGTTAAAAAATACTTCAAGTGTTTCACTATATTAGGCGTATACTTAATATTTCAATATATAAACAGATCATTAAAAAGTATACGTACAGGAGTCTTTAATAAAATTAGTGCAATTTTACAATATAAAACTTTTCTCTTGATATGTACAATTGAAGATGATTTTTATATATTCACAATCTTTGTGCCAATACAACATATTAATAACTGTGTTCAGAGTCCCTCCTGTCGCTTATGAAACTGTCAACAATTACTTTATTATTATTGTTTAAATACATTTTTGTTGCACATTTTGTTTTACTAATTATCTAATAATTTTAATTTAAAAATGGTTTCTTTAAAATAATTATAAATGTTTTATAACATCTACTTTTGTGTATGTGCTTTTAAGTGTTTAATTTATTTTTCTAAATAGGGGGTCAATAAATGTGTTGTTGTCTTATTGTTGGGGTATGATGTGATTTAAGCAGTTGAACTGTCAAGAAATCGAAAAAAACAATAAATATAATATGTATACAAAATGCCTAACAAACTGCCTTCTCTGCACTTCTCTGCATTCCTTTTTTTCACATAACCCGATCTTACCAAAAACAAAAACAGTACCTGATGATTTGCACAGTTCACGCAGGCTGATAACCGATAACGATGTAGCACGTACTTTGGATCGTTGTTTTAGTGTTATACAAGAGTCGAGTAAAACGTGGAGTGGTCAAACGGCCTCGGCTTTGGCTCAAAGAAAACCTTTATCGGCCACTAGTTCCATACAATTAGCTGTGACAAGTTACTTGAGCCGTTTCCTTAAAGCTTCGGTATATGAAAAGATTAAAAAACGTCAAACCCGACTGGATCACAATCTCTTCGATGTCATCTGGCCTGCCTTGAGAAAAACTAGCAAGGAACGTAATCTGGAAGAGGATATTAATTGTGGCATTATAGCTCCTGATTTTGATGTTTATGTGGTATTTCAAGAGTTTTTAGTGCCCCTGATCAAAGATATGCACTGTTTGAATATTAGTGCGGATTTTAAGCCTCATCCACGTATCGCATACTTTCCCATGGAAAATGCTGAACGTCTCAATACGGCCTATTTTGTATTTGATGATGAGTCCAATTTAATTTCACGCACAATAGTGGAATGTTCTAGAAATTTGGAAAGATATGAATTGCCACTGAATCTGACAATAGGGCAAATTGAACAGGCCGAACGTCTTATGATGGGTAAAATCTTCAGCTCAGCCTTTATAGAAGCCATAGATGAGGCTGAACCGGGTAGTTATTATACCTTAACGGAAATATTGGAAGACAACTCGGATATCTATGAAATGTTGAATGAATATGGGCTGTTGATACCTCTGCTAGATCTTAAAGATTGTACCCAATTAGCCGAGTCCACGGCTTTTAATGGCAGCTTATGGCCTTATGGTCGTGGAGTTTATATCAGTTCCTCAAACAATCTGGCTTTGTGGTTAAATTGCCAAGAACATTTACGTATCATAGGCACTTCTACGATGAAAGATGGAGCCGATATTGGAGCGGTTTATACACGTGTTGGAAGAGCCATTTCATTCTTAGAACAGCAAATACACTTTAAAGAAAGCTATTTACTAGGTTATCTGCAGGCAAGACCTTCATACTTGGGTACTGGTTTGAAAATGACCACAATTCTACGTTTGCCCAATCTGATGAAAGAAATGGACAATTTACGCCACCTTTGTTCGGTGCGGGGCTTGTACTTGACCACTAATCTAAACTCGAAAATTAGTGTACGTTTGATAAACATGCAGTCGATGGGTGCTTTTGAGCATGTACTCTTTCAGGACTACTGCACAGCTGTTACGAATATTATATCGTTGGAAAAGGATATGTCGCTGACGAATTCCAAGCACATCGCCTCAATGTTGGTTAAGATATTTCGTCGTAAGAAAACTAGTTTAGTGGATCGCGACTAAAACAAAAAAAAAAAAAAAAAAATTATCTGCTTAACTTGCTAGTACTCAATTTTGTTACTACTAATGAAAATGAGTACAACAATACCCATCCACATCTAAACACCTCAACTTGTATATACAAAAAATACCGTTATGCATTTTAATTAATTTAAACTTGTATATAAAAATAACAATCAACTTCACCTTTAATTCTTCTAAACTGTATTATACAAAAAAAAAAAAAAAAAAAAAAAAAACAAACAAAAACAAAAAAGTTTCACTTGTATTTACCATGCTTGTGCTGATTGTCCAATATTGGGGTTCGTAAGTTTAATTTTTTTATACTTTATATATTTACAAAGCACTTTTAGCTGGGTTTCAAGGCATTATCTGAGCAGGAAATTAAAGTTTTCTCCAGGAATATGGCCGATGAAACTCAGCACAATAAATTGCAAATATTCACTTCTTTTTATTTTTGTGTCCTGTCTATA
Source organism: Lucilia cuprina (assembly GCF_022045245.1). NCBI lineage: Eukaryota > Metazoa > Arthropoda > Insecta > Diptera > Calliphoridae > Lucilia > Lucilia cuprina. The sequence goes on from NC_060954.1 coordinate 50,295,416, forward strand.
GATTTTTAGTTGCTGGCAACATTTTTATTTGATTTCATTGTACTTGTCTTAAATCGTGTCCACTATATATTCTGCAAATGTAAAATAATCAAACTAATTTTCGACTATACATCTTTTTAGGGCGATTTATGTTATGTCATTTTTCTGTCAAATGATACCGATATCGAATAATGTTTAGTCTATAGTCTAGTCTATAATGTAGTCTATATTCTAGTCTATAGTCTAGGGTATAGTCTAGTGTATAGTCTAGTCTATGGTGTAGTCTATAACGTAGTCTACAGTGTGGTCTATAGTCAAGACTATAGTCTAGTCTATAGACTAGACTGTAGTCTATAGTCTAATCTAGTCTAGTCTATAGTGAAGTCTATAGTGTTGTCTGTAGTGTAGTCTATATTGTAGTCTATATTGTAGTCTATATTGTAGTCTGTAGTGTAGTCTACAGTATATAGTCTATAGTGAAGTCTAGTTCATAGTCTAGTCTAAAGTCTAGTCTAAAGTCTAGTCTATATTCTAGTCTATAGTCTTGCCCATATATAGCATACTACTATAGTCTATAGTCTAGCCTATAGTATATTCCATAGTTTAGTCTATTCCATAGTTCAGTATATAGTCTAGTCTAAAGTCTAGACTAAAGTCTAGTATAAAGTCTAGTCTATGGTATAGTATACAATCTAGTCTACAATTTAGCCTATAGTATAGTCTATAGTTTAGCCTATATTCTAGTCTATAGTCTAGTCTATAGTCTAGTCTATAGTCTAGTCTATAGTCTAGTCTATAGTCTAGTATATAGTCTAGTCTATAGTCTAGTCTATAGTCTAGT
>NC_060954.1:50296335-50302664 GCF_022045245.1 Lucilia cuprina
GACTAGACTATAGACTAGACTATAGACTAGACTATAGACTAGACTATAGACTAGACTATAGGCTAGACTATAGACTAGACTATAGCCTAGACTATAGACTAGACTATAAACTAGACTATAGACTAGACTATATACTAGACTATAGACTAGACTATATACTGGACTTTAGACTAGACTATAGAATAGACTATATACTAGACTATAGTCTAGACTATAGACTAGACTATAGACTAGACTATAGACTAGACTATAGACTAGAGTATAAAAAAATAAAAAATATAAAAATTGCGCAAACTTAAAAACAGCTAACAAACTAAACAATGAATAATACAAAAAAACACAAATTTTAGTTGCATGCAATAAAAATCCCGTTTTAATTTAATAGAATAATAAATTTAATTCAATATTTAAAACACCAACACAACAACAAAAAAGACATAAATGAACACCTGCAATAGTGAGCGTAGAATAAAAATAATAAAATCATTGGCTGTGGTAATAAACAAAAAATAAAGCCGTGAAAATATAACAAAAATTAATAGTTAATATAAACCAAATAGAAATGAAAATCAAACAAAAAATTTTGTAATAAACCATAAAACCTTTAGAGAAAAGAAAACTTAAAACACATACATACAAACAAACAAAGAAACAAACAGCAGTTACAATAGATTTCGTATTATTAAACTTCCCCCATTAATACGTTTTCTTAACTAGCAATTCTAATTAATTTAAATATTTATATATAATTTTTTTAAACAAAGTCCTTTGACCCACTTACCTTGGTCACTTAAAAGTTTTTCCTCCAATTCCTCAGCACCAAAACGTTTTAATAACTCTTTATAGCTTAAAGTATCCTTTAGTTCTTCTTTACTTAAATAGTCTTCAGGTGTGTGACCCATCTTTGAAAATATTGAAAACAATTTAAAATTATTGATTAATTTCTTTTAGGTCATGTTTGTATGTGTATTAATTAATTATTTAATATTTTAAAATAGTTTGTAAACGGTTTGAAAAGATACAATTTTGTCTTTGTCTAACTTTAAACCTTTTTAATAGCATATGTATTGGTTCTCATACTAATTAACACTTTTTAATATCAAAACGATCAAAACGGTCTTTGTTCTATAGAAATCTAACCTTCCTCTATATAATTACTGTATTTTCTTAGAAATTCTTTCTGGGTAATGAATAATTTTTATATCGTAGACGACCGGCTGGTATATTGATTTTATTATTTCGTTTGTTGCGTATCAAAATATCAATCAAATATATCCGAGTTCTTTTTCAATTGTAAGATAATCTTGTGTATAGTGATACAATATACTTCTTATTATAATTTTACCTCAGACTACAAAATAGTAAATTAAAATCGTTTTACCTAAATAAGAAACCAAATTTAAAACATGTATGAAAATATAGTCGGGCATAACCGGACCATATGATACCCTACACTCAGTATGTTCAAAATGTGAATTATTTAAAAAAAACATTTAATTTGTTTTTTTTTTTAACATTTAACGAAAACAATCCTTTTCAATAGCATATGTACCAAATTTCATTAAATTATCTTGAAAATTGCTATTTGTAGCCTGCGCACAAGGTATATATGCGAAAACAGACAGTCGGACAGACAGAGAAACAGGCAGACAGACAGACAGACAGACAGACAGACAGACAAACCAACAGACAGACAGAGAAACTGACAGACAGACAAACAAACAGACAGATAGACATACAGACAAACCGACAAGACAGCCAAACAGACAGAGAGACTGACAGACAGACGGACAGACAGACAGACAGACAGACAGACAGACAGACAGACAGACAGACAAACAAACAGACAGATAGACATACGGACAGACAGACAAACGGATGGTCAGATAAACAGACGGACATACTTAAATCGACTCGGAAAGATTCTAAGCTGACTGACATATTTAAAGGTGGTTGTAGACAGACGGACAGATAGACAGACGGACATAGTTAAATTGACTCAGAAAGATTCTGAGCTGATTGATATATTTAAAGGTTGGTGCAGGACCAAAACAAGCTCATAATACCCTTCCCACTATAGTGATGTAGGGTATAATAATCAAAATTGGTCAGGATTTCACTTAAAAGTCGAACAAATATCAAAGTCTCTAAAAAAACTTAATCACTTTTGACCTTATGTACTGTACAATATAAAGTAGATTTACTGATAAAGGCAATTCATCGTTGTGATAACGAATTGTTGCCAACATTCTGTTTGACAACATAGTGTTGTCACTTTGGTAACACATATACATTTTTTGGTAACACATTATAAGCATTATGTTATAGAAAAATTATTAAAACTTTGATGACTAATGTGGTACCAGGCGGCCCTGTGATCTTTACAGACCTCTGGTATGGGTGGTTACTGGTTATAACTGAAATACATCCATAAAATGCCTTCTACAGATGTAATCACCGATGAGAATGAAATGAAAGTGTTATCGATTTTCTATATAATTGCCGAGTTCTAAAACTTCTTGACAAAAAAGTTTCATTTTTCAGATCTATCTGATTTATCCAATGTTCGACTAGGCCACACTCTTATGTTTGTCTATGGGAGTTTGTTAACATAATCTAACCATTGCATAGGACTCAATTTTTGGACCTAATTTTTCTCTCTTACTCTCGTTTTCAAAATTCATCATTCATTGTTTAAATAGTAGTTTTAAATGATATGATGTAAGATACATCCTATATCCTTTAAAATACCTATACATCTATGGGATTGTATTATATTAGTTATCCGAATCTTCAATAATTCAGTTAGACATGCTTTCGAGAAGATCGCTATTTAAAATCAGCAAAATCGGTCTATAAATAACGGAGATATGAGCAAAAATCCGAGACAACTTCTGAAAATTTCATCAAAAAAGCCACATCTTTTGCACATGCTTTGTTAAAAAAGCAACAACAACACTGTGAATTGGATAAAGATGTACATGTGCGTGTGGAGATGTATTTGGTTTTATTCTGTTCTCACGAAGGTGAATGGTATAACAAGAACAAGGAGATAAAGCAGTAATACAGCTCATATTTGTTTGAGGGTGGTAATACAGTTTGACGGTGGTATTACAGTACAACGGTTAATATTTCTTTCTGCTACAGTTTATATTTGTTTTTGTGTGTATGTTATGTGTGACATGTGTGCAGAGATACAAAATAAATAAAAACTGTTTTTTAAAACATACTTGGTGAAGGGTATATAAGATTTGGCACAGCCGAATATAGAAATATTACTTGTTTTAATAGTGTGTTTGTTTGGGAGTTGAACTTACTACCTACGGTCTGACATACAACTAACCTCCCAAATGCTTTCTATTTGTAGTCTACACCACTATAGTGGAAAGAGTATTATGCATTTGTCCAGATGTTTGTAACACCCAAATATATTGGCTCTATAACTAACTTAAAGCATAACAATCGGCTCGAAATCACTTTCTGAATAGATTTCGCTGCGTCCGTATGTCTGTCCGTCCGTATGTTTGTCTGTCTGTTTCAAATTTTTAAGATTATTTAATAAAATTTGGCTCAAACTCTTTTTTTGTACAATGTTCGTAATAATCGGACATAATAACTGTGTCCGTCTGTCTCTTCGTCCGTCCGTATGTCTGTTCGTATCACTTTCTGAATAGATTTCCCTATCTGTTTGTCTATGTATCAATGTAAAGCTACATAGGCTGCAGTTTTTAGGATTATTTAAAAAAATTTTGCTCAAACTCATTTTTCGTAAAATTTTCGTAATAATCGGACCTAATTAGACCCTAGACTCATTTTTAAAATAAGAATATTCTCTATGTCATAAGATGTAGTCGAAAACTATGACTAGAAGATTCCATATGTGATATTTTTTGAGATTTTAATATACGCAAAGAAATATTCAAATCTAAACATACCTTATCAACGACTTTAGGATTAGCACCCAATTGTAGAAGAACATTATAAAAATGACCATTATCATTAATAACGGCAGCATAATGTAAAGCGGTCCGACCATCATTATCGGCTACTGTTGTAGTTTCGGGAAAGCGGGCAGACAAATAGCGTACAATATCTTAAAAAGAAAGGGAATTTTATATAGTAAACCCCATATATAAATATAATAAATGAAAAAGTACATAACAAACTTACCACTATTACCAAATAAGACGGCCACATGTAAAGGAGTGGCACCATTTGGTGAGATTTCATCTTTGGCAATGGCAAACTTTCTACGATCTAAGGCCTGCTGTAGATTTAAAAGACTGCCATTACGTGAGGCTTCGTGAACACGACGTATTTTATTCTTTAAAAGAAAAGAAAATATTTAATATAAAAGAAATAAAACACAAATCATCATATTTACCATATAATTGGGTACATTTTTTAGAAATGCTTGTATTTCCGGTTCTGCTGCTTCCACATTTAACAACTTCTGGCCATCACCGTTTAAAACAATTTGTGCCAATTGTTCCATATCGCCGGAGGCAATAATACTCTGAATGCGTGTATCCTTTATTGTTTGCATTTAATTATTGTTCGATTGTGATGATAAAATATGGTGTTTTTATATAATTTAAAATTTAATCGAATCTAACAATTTTAACTCACAAAACAAAAATGTAACGAAAAAACACAACATAAATTTCAAATTATAAATTTATACACGAAAAAAAAGCCAATTCATTCAATGGATAACAATGGAAAGTGTTGGAAAATTGTGCCAAAAGTATTAAAATTAAAAAAAGAAACAATAAAGAAAATTACAAGAAAACATAGAGTAAAACGGAAATTAGATAATTGTAAGCTAAACCGGAAGTTAAATTAAAACAGAACTTAAAACGGAAAGAAAACACTGGGACTGTGAGAGTTGAGTAAGACAGAGTTTCTGTAGTTGTTTGTTTGTAGTCATAATTATTCACATTCATAAAATAGTAATTTAATTTTAAAATCAATAAAAACAATTTAAAAAAAATAATAATATAACTAAAAAACACATTAAAACTCATAAGAAATCATAATATTAAAAATTGTAACGGCATCGTTATTTGTATGCTGAGAGAATAAAAAAACAAACAAACGGGACAAAAATGATTTTTTTTTGAAAAAGTTATACTTCATCGTCATGAACATAAGCAGCTGTTTGTGACTGAACTGTATTATCTTCAGCATCGCCTTGCACGAAACCCTCTATGGCCAGTGAAGAGGTGGGCGAACCTTCTCCATCTAGTTCCTCTTCGTCAAGATTTTCTTCATTATTAGGTTCACTATTTTTAATATCATTTGCCTCGACAGACTCAGGCTCGGGCTCCGGTTCTGTCTCAGTTTTAGGTTCGGGTTCATTTTCAGTTTCTTCCTGATTTTGTGTTTCGTTGTCAGCTTCATTATTCGTTTCAGCTTCATTGTTCTCATTCGTTTCTTCTACGTTTTCTGCTTTTACTTCGGGTTCCTAAGAAAATAATTGGAAATATTGTTTTTTTGCTTTTTTTTGGAAAGAAAACTTTACTCATTGTAAGTGTTTCATATCTAACTAGATTTTCGAAATCATGCACTAAAACTACAATGTATTAAATATTTAGTCTACTCAATTTGATTTTTATGATTATACTAACCAACTGATCTATGTTGTTTTATACATTTTGGAATTACTATATGAATACTAATATGAAGTTATTTTTATCCTACTTTTGATTAAATCAGGAGTTAAAAAAACTGTATATTAAGCCGCTTTTCTAATGCTAAAACTACTGATCAACTTTATTTTCAACCATGGAAAATTAGATAGAGTTTAAAATTTAATACTTACACCCAGAGTCCAGTTTAGTCTTAAGTCTAGTCTATATCACAATACATAAATAAGTATATAGTCTAGTCTACAGTCTACTCTATAGTCTAGCATTTAGTCTAGTCTATAGTATATCCTATAGTCTACTCTATAGTCTAGCATTTAGTCTAGTCTATAGTATATCCTATAGTCAACTCTATAGTCTAGTCTAGCCTGAAGTATAATCTATAGTTACTTCCATAGTCTAACCTTTATGCTAGTCTATAGTCTAGTGTATAGTGTAGTCTATAGTCTAGTGTACAGTGTAATCTATAGTCTAGTATACAGTGTAGTCTATAGTCTAGTCTGTAGTCTAGTCTATAGTCCAGCCTATAGTCTATTCTATAGTACATTTTGTGGTCTATTCTATAGTTCAGTTTATAGTCTTGTCTATAATCTAGTCTATAGTCTAGTCTATAGTCTAGTCTATAGTCTAGTCTATAGTCTAGTCTATAGTCTAGTCTATAGTCTAGTCTATAGTCTAGTC
>NC_060954.1:50302764-50307855 GCF_022045245.1 Lucilia cuprina
GTCTATAGTCTAGCCTATAGTCTAGCCTATAGTCTAGTCTATAGTCTAGCCTATAGTCTAGCCTATAGTCTAGCCTATAGTCTAGCCTATAGTCTAGTCTATAGTCTAACCTATATTCTAGTCTATAGTCTAGCCTATAGTCTAAACTATAGTCTAGCCTATAGACTAGTCTATAATCTAGCCTATAGTCTAGTCTATAATCTAGTCTATAGTCTAGTCTATAGTCTAGCCTACAGTCTAGTCTACAGTCTAGTCTACAGTCTGGTCTATATTTTATTCTATGGTGTATTCTATAATCTAGTCTATAGTCAAATTTATAGTCACCGTTGTGGTCATAAGGATCGTCATTTTTATAGTTTAGTCCTAGTCAATGTCTTTCCAGTCGTTGCACATAGAAAATTTTTTTTATTTTAGAAAATACAGACAATCACACAATATTTATTTTCTTTTTAGTTTTCAAACATTTATTAAAATTTCAATAGCATAGTATATGAATATGTTTTAATATTTTTTTCAATATCATTTTGATTAAGGTAAAAACTACAGGTGCTCAAATCACACATACGAGTACAATGATTTATTTATTTTGACAACTACTTTCAAAGATAATTTTGTATCGTTAGTAAGATAGTAATCCAAGTGCAATTAAAGTGATATAGTTTTAAGAAATTTTCCAATTATTTCAGAGAGTTCTACAAATTAGAGAGTGCCAAATTGTACCTCATCTTCATCACTACTCTCGCCATCTTTTACTACCTTTTTGTTGGATGTTTCTTTTTGGGGACTTTCAGTGTGGACGATAACATCGTTGGATTCATTTTGCAATTTTTCGCTTTCATCTTTTGTGGGGCTTGTCGTTGTAAATACACTCATTACCTTGTCAGCCATATCTTTAACATTTTCCTTAAGATTGTCTGTCATTTCTTCTAACTTTTCACCTATATCTTTTTCCTTCTCTTCCAGGAAAGTTTCTTCAGCTTTTTTGTATTCTTCTAGAGATTTGTTAAGTTCCTTGAACTGTTCATCGATTATGCCATCTGCTGTACTCGGTTTGGTGGGTTCTTCTATTCCATTTGTTGTTGTTGCTAGTTCATTGCTCAATTTGTTAGTATTATTATTTTCATCTTCGTCAGTCTTATCATTTTCTTTTTTGGGAGATTCTTTTGGTGGAGTTTTGGGAGCTGTAGTTGTTGGTGGTGTTTTTGGTTTATTGTTTTCGTTTGAACTATTGGAATTTTCATTATCGTTTGTTGGGGCATCTGTGGTTGATTGTGTATGTTGTTGATCATTTTCTGTTGTGTCATTGAACATTGGTTTGTCCTCAGTTTTTTCAACATTCGATGTCGAAGATGTTTTTTCTTGAACATTACTGTCTTTTGTTTCTTCATTACTGTCTTTTGTTTCTTTATCTTCTGTTTTAGTTTCTTCTTTATTTGTACTTTCCAACTTTTCTTCATTTTCGTTTTCATTTTCTGTTTTATCCGTTTTATCTTTATTTTCGTTTAGAGTTTTATCATTATCTTCTTTTCTTTCTTCTATGTTTTCTTCTTCCACTTTAAGACTTCCATCTTCTTTTTTCTCATTTTCTTTTATGTCTTTATTATCACTTGATTGTCCATTTATCTTCAAATCATCTTTTTCGCTTTTATTTTCTTTATCCTTCTCTTTCTCTTCATCTTTGCCGCTAAACACACTCTTAATCTGATTAGCCAAATATTTGACATTATCTTTTACTTCGTCCTTGATGTCTGTCAAAGCTTCCCCTATGGTTTTAGAATCGTCTTCATTGTCATCACTTTCTTTCTCTTTCTCTTCTTTTTCTTTGTCATTTATCTCATTTGCTTTAATGTCTGGATCAGTTTCCAATCCATCTTTCTCTTCATCTTTTGTGATCTCCTTTTCTTCAGATTTTTGTTCCTCATTTAAAGTTTTTGTATTTTCATCGGAACTAATTTCGCTCTGTTCTTGCTCATTAGTTTTCTCATCGGAACTATCTTTATTCTCTTCTTGCTCTTTTTTCTTTTCAACGGAACTAGCTTCACTCTTTTCTTGTTCACTTTTATTCTCATCGAAAATATTTTCGTTCTTTTCTTGCTCAATTGTCTTCTCATCGACACTAACTTCACTCTTTTCTTGTTCACTTTTCTTCTCATCGAAAGTTTTCTTACTCTCTTCGTTAAGCTCGTGCTCCGTTATTTTCTGATCTAAATCTCCAATTTCTTGCTCAGTTGTTTTCTCATTTAAAGCTTCGTTACTATGATCCTCACTGTCTGACTCATTCTTTTTCTCATCTTTTTCTTTATTACTTTCATCTCTGTCTTTTTCAACTACGTTTTCAGCTAAAGCATCAGTTTCATTCTCATCTTTTTCTAAACTCTCTTGAGCATCTTTCTCATTACTCATCTTGATATCTTCATGATCATTGTCGGTTTTATGACCGTTACTCTCACCACTCTCTTCCAGTTCCTTTTCAGTTTTGCTTTCAAGTTTATCATCATCAGCTTCTGAGTCCTTTGTTACATTTGCAGTTGTTTCGTTAACAGTTTGAGTTTGTTGTTTCTGCAAAAGTAAACAATTGTCGACTGATTTCTTTCTAAATTCTTTAAAATTTAATTATTTATTTAACATTTCTTTAATTACAACTTTGTTTAAAAAAATTAAAAAACAATGAGATTTTTTAAGCAGTTTTCTTATTAATTGTATGAATAGTTTAAAGAAAAGGAAAAAGGAAAGTATATAAAATATAAAAAAATAATAATATAAATACAACAATAAAAATAATCAATAATTACAAAAAGTTTACAAAACATTTTATAATAAAAAAAATGTTTGTATTTGTTTTTTTTTCTCATCAAGGCCGACAATGGCTTACTTTTAACAGAAATTTTATAAATGTCAGTAAGAAATATTTTAATATACAACAACAAAAAAACTTTTTTCATAAAAAAATATTAAAGCTTGATTTTATACAATTTGCATACGAGAGACAGGAGAGCTAAAGAGTAGAGGATTAAAGGAAAAAATTTAAATTTTTCCTTGTGCACTTTTAAGCTTAAGTAAAAAATTATAATTTCAATTATTTGCTTTTGCTGTACACATGTCCTTTTTGTTTTCATAGTTATTTGTTAATTTCGTAAATATACAATCCCAATTGTTTCTTTCAATAAAAACTCAAAAATAACCTCATCAAAAGAAAAAGTTCAATGAAAAGCTTTAAAAAGCTTCAAGTTTAATGTATGTAAGTATGTATACCTAACGGATTTTAAATAGTGCTTTTAATTGCTAACCTTAATTGTAGGGAAGTTGTTAAGGAAAATAAACTTACTTCATCTTTTGATTCTTTTTCGCCCTCTGGCTCTTTTTCCGCTTCTTCCTCTTGATCCTCATTTTCATCTTTATTCTCAGCTGACTCTTCTTCCTTATCTTCTTCTTTTTCTTCAGGCGGCTGTTCTTCTGTTTCTTCTTGTGCATCGTTTGTTTTTTCTTCATCTTCTTCAGCTGGTTCTTCGTGGTTCTCTTGCTCATTTTCTTCCGCTGCTTCAGCATTTTCCTCCTCGTCTTCCTTAGACATTTCTTCATCCTCCTGGCCGCTGGCACTTGTAAAGAAAAATTCACTATAGTTAGTACCACTTTAACATCGAACTAGTCTATAGTCTAGTCTATAGTCTAGTCTATAGTCTAGTCTATAGTCTAGTCTATAGTCTAGTCTATAGTCTAGTCTATAGTCTAGTCTATAGTCTAGTCTATAGTCTAGTCTATAGTCTAGTCTATAGTCTAGTCTATAGTCTAGTCTATAGTCTAGTCTATAGTCTAGTCTATAGTCTAGTCTATAGTCTAGTCTATAGTCTAGTCTATAGTCTAGTCTATAGTCTAGTCTATAGTCTATAGTTAATTCTAATATTTAGTTTATAATTATATAGTCTAAGTAATCTATGGTATAGTCTGTAGTTTATTCTATAGTCTAGCGTATAGTGAGGTCTAAACAACTCGAATAGCTGGAAATATTTCACTGCTGATCGAAATATAAACCCAAAATATTCTCATATCTCGAACATTACTTCAAATTAAAAAGGAGATATTTATATGCATGTATAATATCTATTTATAAAAATCAACAATAAAAAATCATCTATATATTTTCTATCAATGGTTGAAGGAAAAATACTACGATATACTCTACCAATAAATCAGCAACAAAAATAAAACCTGCATAATTTGTAATGAGCAAATATCCATACATTTGATATGAATGAAATGATACAATTGAATACATAATATTGTCAGGGTGCCATATCTAACAGTTACAACTGACGCTTCTGTTTCAGCAATCTATATTCTCTGACAAAAATAATATTTGCACTTTTATTTAGCTCTATTGCTTAGTACCATCTAATTGCATGCCAAGATGCCATTTTAGATTGATGGGGGTTTAAGCGAAAAAAAAATGTAACAACGAGCGGAAAATGCAGAAAAACTTGCTACAAGTATTTGACAGTTATGAATAATTCACACAAATATATAAACAAATAAATGCAAATTATTTTATATTTTGTATCTACTATTTCTAGGTTAAAAGATAAAATAACTTTTAATTTAAGTTTCCAAAAAAAAAAAATATGTCCATTAAAGTAACTGATTGTTGAAATTGAAAGTTTATGGAAAATTTTGTTTTAAATTAGATTTAAACTAGTACTTCATGCATAAAAATAATATGAACTACTTATGAAATCAGGAAATTTATTTTTGACAATATAATATATATTTTTGTATGTCAAATACCAATATATTAAAGCTAAAATCTAAAACTTCCATACATACTCTATTAACGTATTCAAACTTCTGAAACATCACACACCCAACCTTACTTTAGAACTGAAATCCTTTTTTTAATTTAATGTATTTTATAATAATATTTGAATCAAAAAATAGATCTTGCATCGACGATATTTAATGGTCTAGTCATAGTCTATGACTGGACTATGACTATAGACTAGTCTATAGTCTAGTCTATAGTCTAGTCTATAGTCTAGTCTATAGTCTAGTCTATAGTCTAGTCCATAGTCTAGTCTATAGTCTAGTCTATAGTCTAGT
>NC_060954.1:50307955-50310260 GCF_022045245.1 Lucilia cuprina
AACTTACTAACTTACTAACTTACTAACTTACTAACTTACTAACTTACTAACTTAATAACTTACTAACTTACTAACTTACTAACTTACTAACTTACTAACTAACTAACTGACTAATTCACTAACTAATTTTCTAAAATTTGACTTTTAATTTATTTCTTTGTAAGAAATTTCTTTAAAGTTTGTTTTAAAGCTTTTTCAATGTGCTTTCTACTGGAAATATTCTCCATTTTAGCTTTTATATAAATTTTTTAAAATTGAGTTTTTGATAAGAAATTTTGGTCTCCGGTAGGCTGGTGATTAGTGTTCTTGTCTGTTAGACCGGATGTGGTGGGTTCAATTCCCACCTGTGACACTGGCTAAGGAGCGCACAACAAGGCCGATAGAGGTCTATGTGTATTTCTTCGGATTTGATTTATATGTACATCCTCCTTTCAAACTAACTAACTAACTAACTAACTAACTAACTAACTAAATGTAAGAAATTTTCTAAAATTTGTTTTTTCTATAGAAAATTTTCTAAAATTAGCTTCTTATAAAAAATTTTATAAATTTTTTTGTTTAAATTAACATTCACAAGTCAGAAAATGACATTTTCTTGCGGTAGGATATTACATAGTCGGTCATAACTGACAATACTTTTTTACTTCAGTTTTCTTTGTCACTGTACGTGGCAGCAAACACATTTATCAAAAGTAAAAGTTTTCGAAAGTAAAGGGAGAATATTTCAAATAAAGGTAACTTAAGTTTTTATTATTTTCATTTCTTTACAATAATAATAATTGCACTTGAATAAAATTTCATTGCAAATAACAAAAAAAAGGAAATAATAATAATAAAAAAACTTCCTCTGCATTTTGTATGATAAACTACTTTATTTTGAATAATTTAGTTCGAAAAGAAAATAGTTTTGTGATTTTGTAATTGATTGGCATGTAAACATGCAATTTTTTGCAGGCTAACGAAAGAATTGAAAAACTTTACACCAAAAATAATTTCACAAAAGAGAAAAACCTAAATTAATCTTAACACTTGAAAACTAAGTCAAAAGAAATGAAACAATAAACTAAAATCAATTTCATTTACTTTCACTAGATCTTTCAGTTAAATTATCCACCATACGAATATGGATGCATGAAAAGGATATTGGCAAATTAACACGAGTACTATGGGCAGGACAGGGTAATCGTTTGAGACAGCAGGCCAGTACAAATCCCAAAGTAAAAAGGTTTCTAACGGCAGTGCCATATGTGATGGTAATATATTAATCAACAAATTTAAAAGAAAATGCTTTTAACCCCCTTATATCTCAATATAGAACTCTATTAAAGATGTACATCAAGCGGTAATCGACAACAGTTTAGAAACATTACAAGCTAATTTGGAACCACCCGTACCGCCAGCTTTAGTGACATGTCGTGATGCGAATGGTTTAAATCTTATACACAAAGCAGCCGGGCTGGGTCACGCCACAATTTTGGAATATTTAATAACCACCTGGCCCGATGGTGTACACGAGACAGATATAACGGGTAAAACCCCTTTGCATTGGGCTGCCAGTGCCAAAAATAATATGCGCTGTTATACACTGCTCACGCAAGCTGGTTGTGATGAAGAGGCCGTTGACTATGTAAGTGATTTATTCAAATACCTGTAATAGTTCTTTAAATAAATTTATAAAAAAAATCTAACAATTTTCCTTTTTCACACACAAATTGTCATTAAATATTGGAAAAACCCTTGATATAGAAAATGAAAACACCATCATTTTATCGTCATAAACCTCATGAAATTGAACGTGCTTTTTTGACGTATGTGCCGGAAGCACCGCGTGTGTCACCGGATGTTGCCACAGATTGGGAGGCTTTAAGTGATGATAGTGGTGATGGCAAGGTGGTTTATTGTTTTGTTACTAATTTTAAAATAATTATAATGTTTGTGATTACTTTTGTTGTTTTTTTCTTCGTTTACAGAAACTAGATATAAAAATACCCGAAATGAATGGTTTTGGTAGACATTCAAATGCCGAAAGCAACACTTCGGAGGCCGAAATGACAGAACCGTAAGTTAAATATTTAGCTAGCTATAGTATATAAAGCTAGATTAGACTGTAAACTAGACTAAAGGCAATACTACAGACTATAGACTATACTATAGAATAGACTATAGACTATACTATAGAATGGACTATAGACTAGATTATAGACAAGACTATAGACTAGACTATAGACTAGACTATAGACTAGACTATAGACTAGACTATAGACTAGACTATAGACTAGACTATAGAATAGACTATAGACTAGAC
>NC_060954.1:50310360-50312357 GCF_022045245.1 Lucilia cuprina
TCTAGTCTATAGTCTAGTCTATAGTCTAGTCTATAGTCTAGTCTATAGTCTAGTCTATAGTCTAGTCTATAGTCTAGTCTATAGTCTAGTCTATAGTTTAGTCTATTCCTAGTCTATAGTCTAGTCTATAGTCTAGTGTAGTCTATAGTCTATTCTATATTCTAGTCTATAGTCTAGTCTATAGTCTAGTCTATAGTCTCGTCTGTAGTCTAGTCTATAGTCTTATATATAGTCTAGTCTGTAGTCTAGTCTATAGTCTAGTCTTTAGTCTAAGTAGTTAACTTCATAATCGTTTTTGCATAAGGCGGTAAAAATGTGGCAACTCAAATTTTAGATTGAGTTTTTGATGGCAATTATCTTTTAATATGTTTTCCTTGAACAAATAATTTTTAAAATAAATTTTTTTAGTTATCACATTTTGAATATATGTGTAGTGACTTGTTGTAGCAATAACTTCTAATTAATATTAACGCCTTGAAGATCTTAAATGTCATTGACTTTGCTGGCAGATAAGTACTTTTACTTAGATATTTACATATGAACTTGTATACCTGTTCATATATAAATAGAAGTTTCAGTTAACAATGGATAATTGATATATATTGTTGACAAGGCTTTTTTCTATTGAATTGTCCTTGATACTTCACTTTTTTTTTGAAAAATTAGTTATTGTTTGTATTTTTTGTCACTTATTAAGCGGAAAATTCCTCAATTTCAAAACTAAGGAAATTATCTTTATGAATATGAAAGTAAATATATACATGCGTATTTAATTTCGTTTAATTAATTGCTTTGGAATATATAAAATATAACATAACTCAAATAATTGAAGCCAAAAATCAACATAAATAAAACATATTGGATAATAATTTTGATAATTATGTGTATGTATGTATGTTTTTAAAAAAAAAAAAACATTGAATATTTGTGTTAATATTTATAAATTAGTCTATAATACTCATATATACATATATATGTATGCATATGGAGAAATTGTTTAAAAAAGTAATTCCATAAGAAAAACATCTAACAAAATCTTGTCTCTTAAGTCCATGTGGATGATTAGTTTTTTTCTGAAGATTTCTTTCTTTTAATAACTAAAACCCAAACCCTTACGTATGCACACGCCAACCTGTTAAAACTTACAAACTTAAGTTAATTGGTAACTTCGTTTTTATACCAATACCATGAAAAACAAAAGCAACAATAAAAACTTACCAACATTTTGACAGTTACAATTTCTACAACGATGGAGTTGATACTAATAAATAACACTGTTAGTGGCAGAATTTTGTTGTTGTCGTTAAAGCAGACTGCATGGTCGTTTGTTGACCAAAGTCCTTAATAAAAGAGCTATATGTTAGAATGTATGTATTTCTAAACACACACAGCTTGGCGTATGTATACTATACACACATTAGTAAATATAGACTTACTTTTTTTTAAAAGGTTCTATGAACTTAATTTCTGATTTAGTTGTTTACCGGCTTTCTAACGTATTACACGTTTGTTGGTTAAAAAAAGAAAAAAAGAAGAACATAAAATAAAAATATATATATTTTCATAGAGAGTTGAAAAAAAGTTATTAACAATAGTATTTTTACATTAGTTTTTTTATTGTGAATGCATGTAGTTTACTGATTTTTTTTAGCTGAGCATTTATATATTGATTAGTATTTAAAATTTTGCGTTATATTTCGATAAAATTAATTTTAAAAAACTATTTTTTTTATTATTACAGTTTTACCCATGAATGGTCAAGTGGCAAATAGTAATGGCCGCCGAAGGCGTGATCCTGATGGTAAGTAAAATTTTCATTTTTCATTATAAGACGTAAACAAAAAAGTTCTGAAGTAAGTTATTAATGTATTAACTAACTACCTAACTACCTAACTAACTAACTAACTAACTAACTGACTAACTAACTAACTAACTAACTAACTAACTAACTAACTAACTAACTAACTAACTAACTAACTAACTAACTAACTAACTAA
>NC_060954.1:50312457-50316571 GCF_022045245.1 Lucilia cuprina
TAGACTATAGACTAGACTATAGACTAGACTATAGACTAGACTATAGACTAGACTATACACTAGACTATACACTAGACTATAGACTAGACTATACACTAGACTATAGACAAATGTAATTTAAGTGGATTTAAAAATTTTTACACCCTACACCACTTTCGTGGTAAACGAAGCCTATTGAAAATGGTTAACATCGGTCCATTATTTCACCTAGCCCCCATACAACTGAACCCCCGAAAAGGGCTTCTAAGCCTTGTTATCAAACTACAGGTCGTAATTTTGGAGATAATTCACTGAATTTTGGCACATGATTATTTATGGTACCGAAGATGAAGCCTATTGAAAATAGTTGACATCGTTCCATTGTGGCGGATGGATCTTAAGTAAAATGAATACATTGTTTATTAATAATAAGGATACGCTCAGGTGTACCAAATATATGTAATTTACTTGAGTTTAACAATTTTTTTATACTGCTGGTATACTTAGAAAAACTAGAACAACTATTAATGATTAATATTTATTTCCTTAAAACAAACAACTAAGTATGTAAAGCTAATGATTAAAAGAATACCCCGAATAGCAACTAAATAAATATGAAAGATAGTTAACAAACAAATTTCCAAAAACTCTTAAGTACTAGAGTTTTTTCTCAAGAAAACAGTAAACTATACTTAATTTTGATTACTGATAAATTGTGAAATAATTAGTAAATACTAGAAAATAAAAACTCAAACAAACTTTCAAAGCTGACACAAAACGTATAAACTTCTACAAATCATTGCTAAATATGTATGAAAATACTTAAATCACTTGTTGCCGTTTATAAATATATATGTTAAAACAAAAAGATTTCATCATATAAATAAATTCCCTTGAACACGTTTTAACATGTTAATTCATATAAAATATTCATCAAATAAATAACTGTAGACACCTTTAATTAGCAACAAAAATGTGTTCTTTTTTCTCTTTAAATATACAAACCACATTAAAATTTTTGTACAAAAAAAAAACACGCAATATACGCATTTTTTATAAATTTTTCTTTTAGTAGTATTAGTGTCACTGGGTTAACAAACCAAAATCCCAAAGGGAAATATATTTTTATTGAAAAAAATTCAAACTTTAAGTAAAAAAGAATTTAGTCTACAATTTCCTTTGCATGTTAACGAAACATAAAAGCAAGCAAAACACTTTGCCGATTAAATTGACAATTAAGAAGAACACAAAAAAGTATTTTATTTAGTGTAGAGAATATAAGTGTTTGATATTCACATTTAATAATTAAAATAATTATGTTTGTTTTTTTGTACTCGTTCTTCTGTTGGCAGTTTTATGTTCTATAACTATTAAAGTTAAGTGACAATAAAAGGATTCAATTCCCAGTAGATACAGTTCTGCACAACCCCTTATGCTTGACCAAGGCAATTAGTCAATTGTAAATGTAGTACTTTAGCATTTTCTTAAATGGTATTTGATATATTTAATAATCAATTATGAAAAAATGAATAACTCAAGGTTAAGCATACTAGTGCAAAAACTTTTTGGTTGAGGTATAACTTAAGGTTAATAATCTAAGACTATTTGTGTGTCATTAGCCACAGTATCGATTTTATTATATTATAATATCAATACATTTTATAAAGAAAAGAAAATTTTTGAAAAAAAAATCTGAAGAATGAGACCAACATTATAATTTATGTAGAGAAGACTTTAGAAAAAAATAATAATATTAAATAAAATAAAATGATTATAAAAACCAATTTTAGTAAAAACATGAAAGCCCATGTTTTGCCTAAACTAAAGACCCTATGGCAAAAACAATTGAAATCTGTGATTACTCTTATCACCAGGGAAACCAAAATATGCAAATGCATGTTTTTTGTGGTGCATCGTATGGACTCATGGATAAGATATTTACACGTTTCAGACCAATTTGAGAATTTTGGCATCGATTTGTTAGAGCATATTTTTGCATATTTTACCCATAAGAGCATAATTTTGCATGATTTGACTTTTTAGCATATTTAAAGCATATTTTCGAGTTTTTAGAGCATATTTTACTCTTTTAGTGCATATTTTCGATGTTTTCGCTTTTTTTCGTTTTTATACATTTTTAATTTTCTTTTCAAAACTTTATTTAAAAAAAATAAAATTCTATTTTTTTTAATTTTTTAGCTTATTTTACATTTTTGAAAAAAATTAGTTATATTATAGTTTTTTATTCAATAAAGCATTATATTTTAAATCGTACATAAAACCGATTACTTTTGATTTCATGAGACCAATCCATTTTTATAGTTTAAAAAACTAATTATTGGAATTTATGACAACACCGATTAAAATGTCAGTTTAAAAGCTATGAATACAATTGGAAGAAATGTGTCAAACTTTGTCGTTTGAAATATGTTTTTTTGGGGGACCAAATGGTTTCATGTTATTTATTGGTTATCTGAACGTAAAACGGAATTCTATTATACTAGTTCTTCAAACTATGAGGTGAAACATTTAAAAAAAAAATGTTGTAGGATATAGAATATGAAATAATAAATGTTTATTATTTCATTACAATTTCAGTATTTTTGAGCTTTTCAATGTTAAAAAATAATAAAAAATTTTATTTTTGGAGCATATATTTTAAATTTTAAGAGCATATTTTGAGTTTTTACGGCATATTTAAAGCGCTTAAAACACTTTTTTTTAGAGCATGTTTTCGGTTTCCCTGCTTATCACCCACTGAAAATCACCATTCAAGGTCGTTCCTATGATAATTGGATCTCCTTTCTGGAACGACCCAATTCTCAATCGGCCAAAGTATTAACTGAAGTTTAAACAGCTGATGCCAAAAAATTAATACAATTTTTATTAAATTAAACATCAGAATGTTTGATTTATCGATTAGTTTAAATTGTGGAGACTTCACAATATAATTTTTGTTTTAAATTTAAGTTTTCATTAATTTTCATACCACATTTATAATTGTCTTCTTCTTTTCTATAAAACATGCATTAATTTGATAACAGTAACGCGTTCTGTTATTTTGTATGGCAACACTGCGAAGTTTAATAATGTACACAAAAACATCAAAGGGGATTAACATTAGAATCAATTTATTTTCAGATTAACTAATTTGATTATTAATTGGCATTTGATTGTCAACTCAAAAACCATCTCTAAATAGCTGGTAAGTAAATCCGCTCTACATATGTGGCGTATGAATGTTAAGTTACAGAAAATAATAAGCACACGCTGCGGTGTACCCTAATACAAATATAATTTGCATGTATTCAACACAAAACAAAAAAATTTCTGGTTAACTGTCAGTTAGTTAGTTAGATAGTTGGTTAGTTAGTTAGTTATTTAGTTAGATAGTTAGTTAGTTAGTTAGTTAGTTAGTTAGTTAGTTAGTTAGTTAGTTAGTTAGTTAGTTAGTTAGTTAGTTAGTTAGTTAGTTAGTTAGTTAGTTAGTTAGTTAGTTAGTTAGTTAGTTAGTTAGCTAGTTAGCTAGTTAGCTAGTTAGCTAGTTAGCTAGTTAGCTAGTTAGTTAGTTAGTTAGTTAGTTAGTTAGTTAGTTAGTTAGTTAGTTAGTTAATTAGTTAGTTAGTTAGTTGGTTAGTTAGTTGGTTAGTTAGTTGATAAGTTAGTTAGTTAGTTAGTTAGTTAGTTAGTTAGTTAGTTAGTTAGTTAGTTAGTTAGTTAGTTAGTTAGTTAGTTAGTTAGTTAGTTAGTTAGTTAGTTAGTTAGTTGGTTAGTTAGTTGATAAGTTAGTTAGTTAGTTCGTTAGTTGGTAAGTTAGTTAGTTAGTTAGTTAGTTGGTTAGTTAGTTGATAAGTTAGTTAGTTAGTTCGTTAGTTGATAAGTTAGTTAGTTAGTTAGTTAGTTAGTTAGCTACTTAGTTAGTTAGTTAGTTAGTTAGTTTGTTAGTTTGTTAGTTTGTTAGTTTGTTAGTTTGTTAGTTTGTTAGTTTGTTAGTTAGTTAGTTAGTTAGTTAGTTATTTAGTTAGTAAGTTAGTTAGTTAGTTAGTTAGTTAGTTAGTTAGTTGGTTAGTTAGTTAGTTAGTTAGTTAGTTAGTTAGTTAGTTAGTTAGTTAGTTAGTTAGTTAGTTAGTTAGTT
>NC_060954.1:50316671-50325380 GCF_022045245.1 Lucilia cuprina
CTAGACTATAGACTAGACTATAGACTAGACTATAGACAAGACTATAGACTAGACTATAGACTAGACTATAGACTAGACTATAGACTAGACTATAGACTAGACTATACATAGATTAGACTATAGACTAAACTATAGAATAGACTTTAGACTAGAGTTTAGACTAGACTATAGACTATACTATAAACTAGACTCTGGATTAGTATATAGTCTAGTCTATTTCACTAGAAAACTTTTTCAAGAATAAATTATTCCATAAAAACTCTTTTAAGTATAAGAGTTTCTACTTTTCTATAGAGAACAGTTTTATGATGAAATTTATCTATAGAAAACTAATTAATTAATATTTGGTGTATAGAAAACTTTATTACGAACAACTTATCTGTGTTCTACATAAAATGCCTTTCCGAACTCTGATACATAAAAATTGTCTGCCAACCTGAACCACCCACATACACGAAGTAATTGCTAAATTCTATACAGACACAAAACCTAAAACAGAATTGCATTGTTTTCACTCACACAAATACATAACAGCTAATACAACAACAAACATTTTAGCAAAAACAATAAGACAAAATAATACAAACAACAACTATAGTAAGTACGGTTAGTAAACAAAATTGCTCTCTTTTATACAAAAAAAATTGTAAATTTTCTTTTCCACAAGTACAAAAAAAAAAAAAAAGAAAATCAACAATTCATAGAAGAGAAAAATTAGATAAAACACCCATGTATTAAACGGATATGACACAGTCTTTAAAGGATACGCGAACTAAAAAGACGATTTAAAAAAAAGGAGAAAAAAATTGTTTAAAAAAATGTTAAAGAAAAGTGTGCTAACTTTGATATAGTGTGTGAAAACTTAATTTTCTAACTAAACTCACAAAAAAAACACCTTTAAAAACAAGTTAAAGGCAAAATTTGAATTGCTTGTGATTTATAGTTTAAACGACTTGAAATTGCATAAATTTGCATTTAATTTTAAAGGATATTGACCATGTTATACGACTCCTGTTAGAGAGCAGGGTCATTGTGTATACACTTTAAGTAAAGTGTTGAATAATTTGCTTAAGAAAGTGTTAGTACAATTTGAAGGTTGCTAGTGTTGAGAAAATAAAACTTGTGTTAATTATAATTGTTATAGAAAAAAATATTTAACAATGAAATCGAAATAAATCAATAATTATTAACTAACACTTAAGGACAAAAAAAATATTGATTAAAAATTCATTGCAAAGTGTTTTGTGGAATAAAATGTATATTGTTGCAAAATACATGAAAATATTTAATAACTATTAGTGTTATTTAATTTTTAATAGTAGTTTTTCATTATTAAAAAAAAATTTTCATTTATTTGTAAAGCTTTTGACATTAACTTAAATATATAATTAAAAGTGTAAGTACTGTTGCAACAAAATATAAAACTTTTTGTTTTTAAAACCTTCAGCTTGAGAAAACAGTTTCCAGCTGCTCATACTAGCAATCAAAATCTTCAAGAAAATATCATTCTTTAGAAAACGTTGCTCTATTTTTTAAAAAGATACACTTTTTCTTAAGTAATTTTATCTGTGTGAACAATAGATCAATAGAAACTTTTATTTTATAAAATGGAAACTTTCTTTTTCTTTAGACAATTTTCCATAAAAAATCACATTATAGAAAAGTTTCGACGACTATTTTCTATAGAAATGTTTCTTTTTAAGAGTATTCTTTATAAGACAGTTTTCTAAAGAAAAGTTTCTTTTTATTTAAATTTTCTAAAGTAAAGTTGCTTCTTACGATAGTTTTCTTTCCAAGGCAGTTTTTATAGAATTTTTCTTTTAACATAATTTTCTATAGAAAAGTTACGTCTCAAGGCAGTCTTCTATAGAAAAATCTATTCTTAATTAAAGTTTTATTTCAGTTTAAGTTTCAAATGAAATTTTTCATTATCCTGATACAGTTTTTTTTAAGGTTTCTTTTTTATACGGGTTTCTAAAGCAGTCTTCTATAGAAAACTGTTTTCTCTATAAATAGTCTTCTTATTATAGTTTTTTGTATTTTTCTATGTAAAGCAGTTTTTCATAGAAAAGTTCTTTTTTGATGACAATTTTTATAAAAAGAAGAAATTCTTTAGAGATTTCCCTTTAGATGTTTTAAGATGGTATTCTAAGGCCGTCTTCTATAGAAAAGTTACTTTTCTTTTAAGGTTTCGAATTTCAAATTGAAATCTCTTAAGGAAGTTTTTCATAGAAAAGTTCCTTTTGATGAAAGTTTTTTAGAAATGTTTCTTCTTAAGACAGTTTTTTATAGAAAAGTTCCTTCTTCAGACATTTTTCTATAGAAAAGTTTATTTTATGACAGGTTTCCATTGAAAAATTCTTTTTAAGATAGTTTCCTATAGAAATGTTTCATTTTAAAACAGTTTTCTTTAGAAGTGTTTCTTCTTAAGTATGTATTAGTACTATATTAGTGGCCTCCGGTAGATTAGTGGTTAGAAGTCTAGTCTGGTAGACCGGAGGTGGAGGGTTCGATTCCCACCTGAGGCACAGGTTAAGGAGCGCACAACAACCTCGATAGAGGCCTAGGTGTATTTCTTTGGATTTGATTATATAAGTAGGTACATCCTCCTTTCAAACTAACTAACTAGGAAGTATTATAGTTTTTAAAAGAGTCTTCTTAAGTTTCTTTTCTATATAAAAGTGATTGTTTTGTACAGTTTTTTCAGTTTTCTATAGAAAAGTGTCTTCTTTAGACAGTTTTCTATTGAAAAGTTTCTTATTTAGGTAGGTTCCTGTGGAAAAGTTTTTTTTTAATACAGTTTTTTGTAGAAAAAATTTCTTCTTTAAGCAGTTTCCTATAAAAAAGTTTTTAAGACATTTTTCTATGGAAAAGTTTCTTCTTAAAACATTTTTTTATAGAAAAGTTTTTTTTTGCAGTTTTATAAAGTAATGTTTTTTCTTAAAACAGTTTTCCACAGAACTATTGAACTGCTTCTTCTTAAGACAATTTCCTATACAAAAGTTCCTTTTTTTAAACAGTTTTCCCATAGAAAAGTTTTTTCTTTTGGAAATTTAGAAATGTTTTTTTAAGAAAGTTTTCTATAGAAAAGTTTCTTTCAAGACAGTTTTCTATAGAAAAGTTAATTTTTAAGATAGTTTCCTATAAAAAACTTTCTTCTGAAAGTATTTATTTATAGAAAAGTTTCTTCATTAGGCAATTTTCAATAGAAAATTCTTCTTTATATGGATTTTTACAGAAAAATTTTTCTTTAAGCAGTTTTCAATAGAAAATTTATAATTTAGACAGTTTTCTATAGAAAAGTTTCCTTTTCAGTTAGTTTTCTATAGAAAAGTTTCTTCTTAAGGCAGTTTTCTATGAAAAAGTTTCTTATTTAGGCAGTTTTCTATAGAAACGTTTCAGCTTAAAGCAGTTTTTATCGAAAAGTTTCTTCTTTAGACAGTTTTCCATAGAAAAGTTTATTTTTATTAAAGTTTTTAAAAGAATCTTCACAAGTTTCTTTTTTATTTCAAAATTTCCATTATGTGTGATAAGGCGTATGATAAACATTTTTCTAAGTTTGTAAAATAAAGTATACGCAACGTATTTACTTTAAATGTTGCATTAGTATTAATAAAATAATTATTAAATTAAAGAAAAACTTCGGATAAAAGATTCATATTACACAAAAATTTTATAAAATTTATATGAAAAATTTTCAAATTTTTTTTATAGGATGTGACGTATGATGTATATTTAACTAGGGCAATAAATAAAGTATACGCACTGAAATAGCTTTAAATAAATCTATAATATATATTTTTTTAATTTCAATTAAATTATTTGCTTATTGGGACATTTCTTTTTCTAAATTTAAATTTAAATTCACAACAAATTAAAGAACTTATTTCAATTAACGTTCAATTTATTATAAATTATGCAAATTGGAAAAAAAAGAAAAATTTCTTATAAAATTAGCAATTCTAAAGCTAATAAAATATTTATAGTTTTGTATTTTTATAAACGAAAAACAAAACTGCTGTTGATATATAAGTTAAAAACTAAAAGAAAATAAAATAAATTTGATGTTGAATGAACTCAAAATTAAAAAAAAAAATAAAATAAATGAGAAAGAATAGTCGGGCTAGGCCGACCATATAATACTCTACACCTGTTACAAGAATAGAATGTGTTTTAGTTTTTATTATAAAGCATTTAAGTTGAATTGTATCTTGCCTAAGATATAAATAGAATTATGAACCCTATAATTATAAAGTTCATGAGAGTCATCAAGACTAGTATACAACGTGGTTTTGCAGCTTTTTGTCGAGACACTAGTATATTAAACATAATTATGAACATATAGGATTCTAGAAAATTGCGACCTTTAGTTTGGTTTACAAGCCCTGGCTTTGTCCCTGAGACAATAAAAGATCTTGTCCAAGTTTCATTGAATTATCTTCAAAATTGCTGTATTTGATTACAAGGTTTACATGGACGGACAGGCGGACGGACGGACAGACGGACGGGCAGACGGACAGACGGACGGACGGACAGACGGACAGACGGACAGACAGACAGACAGACAGACAGACAGACAGACAGACAGACAGACAGACAGACGGACGGACGGACGGACGGACGGACATAAATAAATCGACTCAGAAAATGACTCTAAGCGGTTTGTTTACTTTAAGGTGGGTATAGAACCCAATATTTCCTCCCAAATAAGGACGGACTGACAAACAGACGGACATAGCTAAATGGACTACTATTATTGTACGTTACAAACATCAGCACAAACACAATATATCCTCCGCACTAAAGTCGTGTAGGGTATAAATATGGAAGTTTATTTTTGCTGAAAAAAGAAAGTAAATAAATGAAATGTGAAATGTTATCAAAATATTGATTACATTATGCGCTAGTCAAATGACTAGTTAATATTCTATTACATATACTATGAACTAGTCTTTTCTTGACTGATTGTCTAATACTTAGATTAGTCTATGTATTAAAATACTGACTGGTTAGTAGACTAGTCTTTTCATGGAACTATACACACTCTTTTGACTTGTCTGTGGACTAATAAATAATGTATAAACTAGTCATTGGAATAGTCAATTGGCTCAACTATTAACTAGTTTATGGAATAGCATACAGCTGCTTTGAATTTGAAGGTTATTTTTGTAAAGTTCAATTAAATTGTCTTTCATTACAACTTTCTATAGGAGTGTGTTAAAAAGAAAATTACTCTAAAAGAAATTTAACAATTCATTGTGAAGTTTAAGTGGTTTCTTTATATTTTCTTCATCATTTGACACACGCATAAATTATTATCTAGCTCAAGTTTTGTCTTTTGTCTCTATTTAAATGACTGACCTATATTTTGACACACAAACTGTGTAGTTTTTTTTTTCATTTGAAGTTCGATAAATATTGGTCATTGTCTTTTATGGAAAACAATAAGGAGTAAGGTTTTTTATGTAAACTATTAATGTGTGTCAATAAAACACGTTTCATTCGTATATAATTTTGGAATGTTAACCTTGAACATACATGTAATAAGCATGTGACAATCAACATAGTGGACAATGGAAATATTTTCAACGTTTTTAGTTTCAAACTTTATACAACTAATGACGTAAATTGGAGAAAATTGTACTAAATATATGTATTTCTGTTTAAATAGTTTTATTTTGTCATCGTTTGATAAATTATATTTCATCAATTTAAATCATTGATAATTTACTGTTGAATAGTTCAGTTTACTGAAACATATAAAATTTACTACTAAAGCAGTTGATCAATACATGTCATAACAAATTGCAACAAAACAACTCCGTTTGTAAATTGGACAAATATATGTATCTTTAAATAATGTCCATTAACTAATATTTCTTAAATTTGTTGATTTATTTAGAATTTTATATTATTCATTTCAAAATTCCTACGATTAACTTTTTATCACATAACATCTGTCCCCTTTTTACGTTTAGCGTAATCAACATCTCGCTTACGGAAAACATAAAATTACACTTGCATGTTTGTCTCTATCTTTTTCGAAACATTTTTGCAATAAAAAATCATAAATAACTAATAATATACTATCGGTTAGTTGGTTCTAACGTCTCATATACACATAGTCCAATGATTACAGTAATAGTGTTTTGTAAATAATGTATTTGAATCATAAAATATACTGATAGAGCATTGAAACCACACGTTTACGTGTCCATATACATGACATTTAATTGATTGTGTACATTTTTATGAACTCGGGAATAAGTATATGAGGGCCAAACGTGAGAAGAGAGGGGGACATAGTTTTAGTCTAGTTTAGTTCTAGTTTATTTCTAGTTCAGTTCTAGTTCAGTTCTAGTTCAGTTCTAGTTCAGTTCTAGTTCAGTTCTAGTTCAGTTCTAGTTCAGTTCGAGTTCAGTTCTAGTTCAGTTCTAGTTCAGTTATAGTTCAGTTCTAGTTCAGTTTTAGTTCAGTTCTAGTTCAGTTCTAGTTCAGTTCTAGTTCAGTTCTAGTTCAGTTCTAGTTCAGTTCTAGTTCAGTTCTAGTTCAGTTCTAGTTCAGTTTTAGTTCAGTTGTAGTTTGTTTAAAAAATCCATTGTTTCATACAAAATCTCTCAAATGTCTATAAAATATTCCAAGTTGTGTGAAAAATGCAAAAATCCCTGGAATTTTATCAAAAGTCTATCAAATTTTTATCGCGAATCTTTTATATTTTCATTGAATGGCAATATTTTGTCAAGTTTTGAAATTAACTCTAAAAATTCAAGTTGTTACGATCCTCTTATTTAACTAATAGAGTTTAATATAAAGTCATATGTAAAAAAATTTTGTCCTTAACACAACTTGAGGTTGGACAATTCTGTTATTGTCTCTTTATCATGTCTGCACATAAATGAATCATATGTATATGTGTGTCATTAAAGCTTATTACAAATGCAACATGCTATAACGAAAATGAGTCGAAAAGGAGCTAACAAAAAAAGTGACCAAAAACAAACACGAACAATATTTATCGGGATATAGTCAGGAATAAAAAAAGAGCACACAAATATAAAAATTTAATGGTTTTACTACAGACACATATTCACCAGAGTAAAGAGACACTACTAGTTCAATGAGAGTTTATTATCCTGCATTTCATTTTGTGTTGTTGTTTTTTTTGTACTTTCTGAGCAATTATTATTGTTTTTTTCAACGAGTTGTTTTTTTTTTTTGTTGGAGTATATATTCGAAAAGAAATGACCACCTCCTACGCTATTATCGCAGTGTGTGAGTGTGTCAGTAGTTTGTCGTTTATACTATAATTCACTATTATTTATTTTGTTTCGAACTTAAACGGAAATTACTTGTGAACATTTTAATGCAAATGACACTTTGTTAGAAACTCTCAACGCCTACAGTTCGAAGAAGAATGGAAAAAATTCAATTGAAAAGAAAAATTAATAGAAAAATCTAAATTGACAGCAAAGTGGCTATTACAAGGAAGGAAATTCCTAATAAAACGTGTAACACTTAATGTTAAATAATAAATATAATATGTTTCCTGTTTTTTTCTCTTCCTTTTTTCTGTATTTGTGTGCAATTTATATGGTGAAATATCTAAAGTAAAGGACACTGTGTTTAAAACATAATTTTATATATTACATGACAAAAATATAAATTTTTAATAAAATGTGATTAATTTTAAAATAAACAACAACAAGTTATAAATAATTGAAAATATAATGTGTTTTATAAATGAGTGTTTTTTATGTTGTGGTAAAAATACAGATAAATTATACTAAAGCACGATTTAA
This sequence comes from Lucilia cuprina, assembly GCF_022045245.1. NCBI lineage: Eukaryota > Metazoa > Arthropoda > Insecta > Diptera > Calliphoridae > Lucilia > Lucilia cuprina. Next base: position 50,324,471 of record NC_060954.1, read on the forward strand.
TGAAAATAAAAAAAGACAACAAAAAGGCAGCAGTCTGTGTTAACAACAATAAAAAAGAGGAAAATTACTATAAATACTGTGCAAATAGTCTATGGATTTTCCAATGTGTGGTCTTATATTGGTCAATAATTTGAGATACAACATTAATAATAATATATTTATATATATTTTACTAATAAAGTAAACTAAATAAAACGTCAATAAAAAAAACTAAAGAAAACTAAATCATCATGCCACCAAAACGAAGGCGAAGATTTCAAGGTTTATACTACCATTCCTCACCACCAAAGGGTAAGTTAAACTTTAATCTATAGACATAAGTATCTGAATAAAAATGTACACTTCTAAAAAAAAAAACGGTTAATTACTGACTGATTTTTCATAGATTTGCAAAAGATGTGTAGAATGATATGTAAGAAGTGAGGTATTGGTAGAGTGTGGGGTTTAGTATGTTAGTGTTTCGACTTCAAGTTTGTATAGCTGGAAGTCGAAGGTTTTAATTGCCACCTGAATTACAAGTAAAAAATAGCACAGCAGCTTCGAAAGAGGTTTATGTGTATTCAATTAGATTCAATCGATCTTTTGAATAGTTGTGGTTAACAAACAAACGAACTAAATAACTAACTAACTAAGTAGCTAGCTAACTAACTAACTAACTAACTAACTAACTAACTAACTAACTAACTAACTAACTAACTAACTAAGTAACTAACTAACTAACTAACTAACTAACTTATCAACTAACTAACCAACTAACTAACTTATCAACTAACTAACCAACTAACTAACCAACTAACTAACTAACAAACTAACTAACTAAATAACTAACTAACTAACTAACTAACTAACTAACTAACTAACTAACTAACTAACTAACTAACTAACTAACTAACTAACTAACTAACTAACT
>NC_060954.1:50325480-50327365 GCF_022045245.1 Lucilia cuprina
AGTCTATAGTCTAGTCTATAGTCTAGTCTATAGTCTAGTCTATAGTCTAGTCTATAGTCTAGTCTATAGTCTAGTCTATAGTCTAGTCTATAGTCTAGTCTATAGTCTAGTATGGTCTTTTATATTTAGTGTATATACTAGACTATAGTATATACTAGACTCTAGTGTGGTGTTTAGTCATAGTAATTGAGATTAGTTGTTAATTTAGGTCTAGTTATTTTTTCGGTTACCCTTAATGTCAGTTTTGAGTTTTCTTATTTTGTTTTATATTTTATGGCTGCATTTTCCATTTCACGCAATTATGCTTCACATAATTTTTTTATAATAATTTAAAAAGTTAAATAAATAAGTGAAATATTATTACGATTTATTCCCAAACATAATTCTTTAGCTATGTATGTTATTGTGAGTAATAACTTTAAACTGTTTGCGTTTATGATGTAACGACATAATTTATTTATGCTTTGTTTTTTTCATGTGGTTCAACTTAAATAAATTACATTTGATTGTAAATCATTTTATTTTACTTATTTATAAAACAAAAGGTATTAAAGCATTGATAATTTGTTTATATGTCTATTTATACATAATAATTTTGTAAAATTATATAAATACATAATCATGGGAAGAGGATTTAGTTTAAAGAAATTTTGCTTAAAAATCGAGAGATAAATGGGGCCTTACTTGTGGGCCCTAGTATTCTTTTTACATCTTAAATTCTCTTCTTTACTTTTCATTAAAGATATTCAATTATCCACTGGTCAAGTGCTTTTACATTTACAAGTGAAATGAAGAAGCGTTCCATCTACAGCAAGAAAAATCTGCATGATTAATGTTCACGGTAATCAATTTTGTTTGCACGTGATTTTCAATTTACTAAAGAAATGCAGAATAGATCATGATTTATTCATTTATTTTTTTTTTCGTGTTCACTACACTCAAGGCATAATTATGTACAATATACAAAATATTATAATTAGTGTCGATTCATCATAAAATGCTGAACAGTTGACATGAACAATTTTTCATTTGGCTTAAATACTTTTTTTTAAATTTACACACAAGTTTATGAGTAGTGTACTTGTAAATGTATATTTTTTGTTTTATAAATATGTAATAAAGCTACACCAAAAAAAGTGTTAAATTGCGAACGGATGTATGTTTAGAACATTTGTATGAGATTTCGGATGAACCCCAAAAATATCAGTATTCAAATACTGATATAAGAGAAAATGAAATAATTCAATCGGATTGATTTCTAAGAATGGTAAATTCTTTATCTTAAAGAGTGCCACATGATCGTCTATTTGCAATAGTTGTTATAAAGGTATCGTGAATTTTTTTCTTTTGAACCATTACACATGTGTGCTGACTAAAAATAAATGTACTTGTAATGTTTTTACCTTTAGTGCCCTCATTGTCAATTAGTGGCGTTTAGAAAACCAACACGAATACTATTAAATAACTATTCATTAGTTATTTCATGTATTTCTATTAAGGTGGTTAACAAAAATCGTATCAACGTTGATTAAATATTCGTTAGAGAATTACGAGATTGTAGTTTATAGGCTAGTCTATAGTCTAGTTTATATTCTAGTTTAAAGTCTAGTCTATAGTTAAGCCTTGTCTATAGTCTAGTGAATAGTCTAGTCAACAGTCTACTCTATAGTCTACTCTACAGTCTATTCTACAGTCAACTCCATAGTCCACTTTGTAGCCAAGCCTATAGTTTATATTCTAGTCTACAATCTAGTCTATATTTTAGTCTAGTGTAGTTTAGTCTATAGTCTAGTTTATAGTCTAGTCTATAGTCTAGTTTATAGTCTAGTCTATAGTCTAGTCTATAGTCTAGTCTATAGTCTAGTCTATAGTCAAGTCTATAGTC